>NC_069503.1:1087292144-1087534644 GCF_027579735.1 Bombina bombina
AAACTGCCACCCCACATCGCAAATACTAAATTAACATATTAACCCCTAAACCATCATCCCCCACAATGCAAATACTAATAAAATGTATTAACCCCTAAACCACTACCCCTACAATGCAAACTACAATATAAACCTTTTAACCCCTAAACTTCTACCCCCCCCCACAACGCAAACTACCTAATTAACCTATTAACACCTAACAATTAACCAATTAACCCGCACAACTCAAAAAACGAATTAACCTATTAACACTTTATCAGCCAACCCCCCACAATGCAAACACCGAATTAACCTATTAACACCTAAACTGCCAATCCCCCCACAACGCAAAGTATTAAACTAAAAACTAAGCCCCCTAACCTAACACCCCCTAACGTAACCCCAATTAAAATACACTGAAATAAAATTAAAAAGATACTAACTATATTAAAAATAAAAAAAAGTTACAACCGATAAAAAACCTAATTTACAAAAAACTCTAACATTGCATTAAAAAAAAAACTACCATGAAAGAAAATAAAAAAAACCAAATACAAATACAACAGAAACCTAACATTATAGAAAATAACAAAACTACTATTACAGAAAATAACAAATGAAATAATCCAAAATAAAAAAGCTATTCCTATTATATATTTTAAATAAAAAACCCACCCCAAAATACCCCCCTACTCTATAAATAAACTACCAATGGCCCTTAAAACGACTTTTTGTAGGGCATTGCCCTAAAGTTAACAGCTCTTTTGCAAAGAAAATAAAGAGGGCGATCAGCTATTTTTCTGCCCATTAAAATTAAAAAGCCCTAATCCTAAAAAAAAATATAACACCCCAGAAATAAAAAAAAGGTACCACTAACCCCAAAATAGTTACTCACCATTGCGGAAGAGTGGCAATCCATATTCATCACGGTGGTGAAAGGTCTTCATCCAGGTGGCGAAAGGTCTTCATCCAGGTGGCGAAAGGTCTTCATCCAGGTGGCGAAAGGTCTTCATCTATCTGCAATCTTCATCCTGTTGGCTGATTTGAATTTTTCAGCCAAAAGGAATGCAAGGGTACCCCTATATAAAAGGGATACCTTGCATTCAAACTTCAGTGTGTGGCAGAAGAGTGCATGAAGAGGACCTCCGTGTCAGATGGACGTCGCCAATGACCGATCCACCTTCCCACAGCCAGGATGAAGATTGAAGATGGTCCAGCGATGGATGAAGATGGAGCTGTCTGGATAAAGACCTTTCGCCGTCTGGATGAAGACTTTTTGCCGCCTGGATGAAGACCTTTTCGCCGCCGGGATGAATATGGATCGCCACTCTTCAGCAATAGTGAGTAACTATTTTGGGGTTAGTGTTAGTTTCTTTTTTTTTTAAGAATTTTTATTTTAATGGGCAGAAAAAAGAGCTGATTGCCATTTTCAGGCAATGGATAGATTAGGTTTTTTTTAGTCAGGTTTTTTTATTTTGGGGGTTTGGGGGTGGGGGGTTGTAATGTTAGGCAGTAATAGGTTTAATTTCTTTGCAAAGGAGCTGTTAACTTTAGGGCAGTGCCCTACAAAAGGCCCTTTTAAGAGCTATTGGTAGTTTATTTATAGATTAGGTTTTTTTTATTTTGGGGTGGGTTTTTTATTCAAAATGTGGGTATTAGAATAGGAAAAAACTTTTATGTTGGATAATTTTGTTTGTTATTTTCTGTAATGTTAGTTTTTTTTTGTAAGGGTAGGTTTCTTTTTATTTTCTGTCATGGTATTTTTTTTTAATATAATGTTATTTTTTTTTTTTTAAATTATTTTTTATTTTTTGTAACTTTTTTATTTCTAATGTAGTTAGTATCTTTTTAATTTTATTTGAGAGTATTTTAAGTAGGGTTAAGTTAAAGGGTGTTTGGTTAGGGGGCTTAGTTTTTAGTTTAACACTGCGTTGTGGGGTATGATGATTAAGGGGTTAATAGGTTAATCAGGTGTTTGCATTGTGGGGGGTTGACGGATTAGGGGTTAATATAGTAGTTTGCGTTGTGGGGGATGGCGGTTTAGGGGTTAATACATTTTATTAGTGATTGCGATGTGGGGGGGGGTGGATTAGGGGTTAATATGTTTAGTTAGTATTTGCGTTGTGGGGGGATGGTGGTTAAGGGGTTTTGAATGGCGTTTTGACGTGTTGTTTTATTTATTTTGGTCCGGTTTAGATTACTATGTGCGGCAACATTTTTTTTTGCTACACGTGCAATATTATATACTAGCGTAATAGTTGCGCACATTTCTGAACCTCCCCAGTTTCTCCGACATACGTCAGTTTATCATATGGCGGTGCGTGTTATATGATTCACCATATGTGCAAGTTGAACTTACAGGTGACGTGGGTTTCAGCAGTTACGCTGAAACTTATGCCACAAATGTAATCTCGTCCCATGTGTTTAACCCTTGTTAAAATATATTTCAGAGCACCAATGCACTACTATCAGCAGAACACATCTGGTGAGTCAATGAGAAGAGATGTATTTGTGAAGCCACCAATCACCTGCTAACTCCCAGTAGTGCATTGCTGCTGCTTAGGATATGTACATATGCTGTGAGGGCCAGTGCACAAGTATTTAAACACTACACCTTCTCAGAATTTAAGTAGTGGCTTGTATCATACAAGTTAAGTTGCTGAGCTTGAACACTCAATCACAGCCCTAACAGCAAATCTACAAATGCCGTTGAAAGCCGGTATATTTATATATATATATATATATATATATATATATATATATATATATATATATATATTTATTAAAAACATTCTTGCTAATGAAAAAATTGCAAAAATACTTCTATGTAAAGTTGAAATGAACCTATACACATTTCAATTTTGACTTTTCTATCCCTTTAATTGATGATTTATAAAAAATATTGTAATGTCTCTTTAATGTCAGATTTTTATGTGTTTAGCAAACAATTACATTTTGTTATTATAAATAGTAACATTTCAGGAGATCTCTTTTGTATAAATCCTACAGGGCAGGGGTCGCCAACCTTTCGGACCTCAGGGACCACTAAACATTATTTTTTTTAAAAAGGTACAAACCTCTATAATGTGTGTGTGTATGTATGTATGTATATATATATATATATATATATATATATATATATATATATATATATATACTGTGTGTGTATGTGTATATATATATATATATATATATATATACACACAGACACATACTGTACATAACTAGTATAACCATAGCTAAGTTTACATTATGTATATATTTATACATTTGTAAGAATTATTTTTTGGAATTAACTAACTGAATGACAGATCTGAGAAAATACTTCCAAATGACAGATGAAGGGTGAGTGCCAACTTTTGAGCTGGAAACTGAGAGGCAGAAAGTGGGAAAAAAAATAAGTATGTTTAAAAGGACCACAAGACTTCCAAATTACCTCCCCAGTTAGGAATTATTCAAAACTACTTATGATCATGGACAGACATTGGAGTCATAAATCAAGTTTATATCAGAAAGCTCTCAATATGGTTGTGAGTTAACCACGACTGATGTTACTGGCAATTACTATAATACTGGTGGGATATGGCTGATCTGCTGGATGGCAATTACTGGAATTCAGGTGGAATGGCTTTGTGCGCGGGAAAATTATTAGAATGAAATATAATTAATATTTAATAATAAAAAAAAGAAGATGGAGGCGAGGAAGACAAACAGTGATGTAAGTGCATCTGAAAGAATTTGGAAAACTACTACAAAGAGACAGGTAAAGGGAAGAAAATTAAATTAAATATAAGAGAAAATGTATTTTTTTAAAGATTTTCATTTCTATATACTTTAATTCCACTATTTCAAGCCAAGACTATACCAACCTCTGCTGGCTTTAGAATGGAAGCATCTTCCTCCGAGCAGGGCGCCATGCGTAGGGAGATTGTAATTTAAATTGGCGTGATGGTGGTGACACCATCAGAGGAGATTAATTCCTGCTTCATGGTGTCACGAACCACCAGCATCTTCTCGTGGACCACCAGTGTTCCACAGACCACCGGTTGGCGACCGCTGCTTCAGAGAGTTATAAAATTCTACCACCCACAAAGCAAACAAAACTTATTTTTATAGAAATTTGTAAAAGTACTTGTCAAAAAATAGCTAGTTAATTATTTTGTTCCACTCAAAATAAAAACAAAATACTTTTCACAAATGTTATAGATCCACAGTTAACATCAGGTGACCTTTTTAAAAAAGTACATCATTGATGAAAGTGGTTAAATTGTTTAGCAGCAAAAAAAAATTGGCTATAAAATAGAACAATACAAGTTCATAGTCTTCAGTAAAATGTCTCCTTTTTAGATCTTTTTTGTTAGTTTATCTGCCCTGTACTACAGAACCATGAAAGTCCTCATTTGAAAAAGGTACCTTTCCCTTTCCTGGTATGGAGCTATGTGACTACTTTGAACTTTTTTTTATAGAGTTCCAAAAAATGACAACGTTTTCTGTTAAGGGATTAGGGATGAGTAAGACTTATTTTAAAAATATTTTTAATATTTGATTGATACCTTCGTTGTTCCTCTCGAAATTGGTAGTCAATTGTGTTTTTATTAAGCAAATATTAACACACAAAATATCAGTTGTTACTATATGAAATGAAAGTTACATTGAAATATTCAAATCTAACATTCACATTATTAATTTAAAAAAAAAATTCCAATAAACTAACATTTTTTTCATAAAAAGATGTTATATGTTTGGCAAATATTTGGCCTTTATTTAGAATGAACACATTCAGCTAGCATTACAAATTTTTAATAAATGTCTAGAAATATTTCCTATCCCTAAGGAATGACAACTTGTTAGGTAACAGGAACTTGAAAGTCAATATTAAACTTCATGGTTAACATAGTGCGTACAGTTTTAAGACACTTTCCATTTGAGTTCTGGTTTATAATGTACTTTGGTTTCTTGGTATCCTTTTTTTTAAAAAAAACAATAAAGAAATACAAAGGTCGTGTAACACAAATCTACAAACAAACAGTTCGCATGTGTAATAAGCAATGGTGACACTCTCACACGTGTCACAACCAATGAGGAGAAGAGCTCAACTTGGAGCAAAAGACTAGCAGTCACCAAATAAAGCAGCAATCGAGGGACTAATAAAAATGTTGCTTTTATTTGCACATATAGGGTCAGATTACTAGTGGAGCGCAAACCTTTGCGCCTGAGCTATAAGTGGTATACCACGAGGGTTTGAGCTTATCAGGCTTAATGCTCGTATTACGAGTTGAAAGTAAACGCAATTGAGTGAGCGTAATCGCAATTTATGCTAAAATCATTACCCCGAACTCAGAGCTCTGGTTAACTGTTTTGCGAAACTAAAAAGTTGCACAAAACACATCAAAAATACATTACAAAGTACAGTTACACTCATACTAACACCATCTAATAAAAATTATTAAGAAACAATATTGCACACAAAAGTTATAAGGGCTCAAAGGCAGGCAAATAGGATATAACATAGACATACATACATATACATATTTAACAATGTATTGTATGTATATACGTATGTGAGCATATGTATTTATATGTGTTTATATGTATTTACAGTCATATAAACATATAAATACATATGTACATATATATATATATATATATATACACATATAAACAGTAACACATAAATACATATGGACACATATATATATATAGACATATATATATAAGTGCATTGGAGCCCTTTGCCGTTTAGTAGATGAAAACATGTAAAAGCATATTTATGCAATATTCATATTTAATAAAGATTTTAACTATGTATTTACTGTACATATTTCACATTCCAATTTTCTACACATATGCAGCATATGTTCTATGCATTTGTAAATAGATATTCCTATATATATCTGTATATATCTTTACCTATATATAATCATGTATATATATATATATATATATATATATATATAGGTATAGACCAGTGTGTCTAAAAGAGGCTGCTTTCGGGTGGAAAACCGCCATAGAACTAGCTGATGAGCTGTTGTTCGTTCCTGGTATGACCCTAGGGAAGTCTCCCTATGGGTGATGGGGGAAACCAGGCATGGACTCCATGCCCAGTGTGCTTAGAGGAATGTGACTGCACCTCACTGACGAGGCCCATAGGAGTCTGAAACGATCCTCTGGGGTTGTCATGTTCCTTGATCAGAGGAGAATTGCCTGGTATTTCGGGGCTGGACTGACCTTGCTTGGCGGGATCAGACTGATATACTTCAGGAAAGTATTCCTCTTTGAAAAGCACACTGGTCTAAAAGAGGCTGCTATTGGGTGGTAAATCGCCATAGAACTAGCTGATGAGCTGTTGTTCATTCCTGGTAGAGAGCTTCTCTCTTTGTATGTAAATTAATGTGACCCTAGGGAAGTCTCCCTATGGGTGATGGGGGAAACCAGACGTGGACTCCTTGCCCAGTGTGCTTAGAGGAATGTGGCTGCACCTCACTGACGAGGCCCATAGGAGGCTGAAACGATCGTCTGGGGTTGTCATGTTCCTTGTTCAGAGGAGAATTACCTGGTATTTTGGGGCTGGACTGACCTTGCTTGGCAGGGTCAGACTGATATATTACAGGAACGTTTTCCTCTGTGAAAAGCACACTGGTCTAAAAGAGGCTGCTCCTGGGGGGTAAATCGCCATAGAACTAGCTGATGAGCTGTTCTTCGTTCCTGGTAGAGCGCTTCTCTCTTCGTATGCATATATATATATATATATATATATATACAGATATATAACTGCATTGGAGCCCTTTGCCGTTTAGTAGATGAAAACATAGTAAACAGTTTACTTTCAACTCGTAATACGAGCGCAACCCGACGAGCGCAAAAATCTTATTTCATCTAGATTGTAAGTTCCCACGGGAACAGGGCCCTCAATTCACCCTGCATTTGTTTGTTAAACTTTGTCCAGTGTCTTTTATATTGTATTGCACTGTACTTTTATCTTTGTACCCATGGACAACGCTACGGAATCTGTAGGAGCATTATAAATAATGAATAATAATAAAAATACTTCTAGCGCAATTAACGCTCAAGTAGTAGTGTTAATTTGAGCTCCACTCGTAATCTGGCATATAGTGTCAAGTAAAATATTCAGGCGAACCCATGAACAGTGGTAAAAAAAAAATCACAACAATGATTTTGTCCATAGCCGTACTCATAGCTGTGAGATGTTAGCTATCATTGCTGTGATGTTTTGTACCACTATTCATGGGTTCACCTGAATATTTTACTTGACATTATGGGGTCAATTTATCAAGCTCTGTACGGAACTTGCTGCCACGTGTTTCTGGCGAGCCTTTAGGCTCGCCGGAAACAGAAGTTATGAAGCAGCGGTCTAAAGATTGCTGCTCCATAACCTGTCCACCTGCTCTGAGGCGGCGGACATAAATCAACCCAATCGAATACGATCTGGTTGATTAACCCCCTGCTAGTGGCCGATTGATCGCAAATCTGCAGGGAGCGGTATTGCACCAGCAGTTCACAAGAACTGCTGGTACAATGATAAATGTCGACAGCGTATGATGTCAGCATTTATTGATGTGCGGCGGACATGATACGCTACATCATATCATGTCTGCTCACACTTTAGTAAATTGACCCCTTTGCGTGCAAATAAAAGCTACGTTTTAATTAGCTCCTTGGTTGATCCGTTTTTACATTGAATGTTCCTCTTGAAATCTGTAGTCAATTTTGTTTTTATTAAGCAAATATTAACACACAAATATCAGTTGTTACTATATGAATATTGAAAGTAACATTGAAATAGTCAAATGTAGCATTCACATTATTAATTTGAAAATTAATTCCAATAAACTAACATTTTTTCATAAAAAGAATGTTATATGTTTCGCAAATATTTGGAGGCCTATTTATCAAGTCGTCAACTGCAAATACGCTGGAATTCCGCAGCGTAATTGTGGCGATGAAAACTCAATCCTATTGGCTGATTGCAACAGCCAATAGGATTTTTTCAAACTTAATTCCGATTGGCTGATAGAAATCTATCAGCCAATCAGAATCTGAGGGACGCCATCTTGGATGACGTCATTTAAAGTGAAACTTCATTCGGAAGAAGACGTCGATTGAAGAGGATGCTCCTCGCCGGATGTCTTGAAGATGGAGCCGCTCCGTGCAAGATAGATGAAGATAGAAGATGCCGTCTGGATGAAGACTTCTGCCAGCTTGGGTGAATACTTCGGCTCACTTGGATGAAGACTTCAGCCCGCTTGGATGAAGACTTCTGCCGGCTTCGATGAGGACTTCGGTCGCTTCGTTGAGGATGGATGTCCGGTCTTCAAAACTGTAAGTGGATCTTCGAGGGTTAGTGTAAGGTTTTTTTTAAGGGTTTATTGGTTGGGTTTTAATTTAAGATTAGGGTTTTGGTCTGAAAAAGAGCTAAATTCCCTTTTAAGGGCAATGGGGAGCTTAGGTTTTTTAGATTAGGTTTTATTTGGGGGGTTGGTTGTATGGGTGGTGGGTTTTACTGTTGACGGGTATTTGTATTTTTATTTACAGGTAAAAGAGACTGATTTCTTTGGGGAAATGCCTCGCAAAAGGCCCTTTTAAGGGCCATTGGTAGTTTAGTGTAGGCTAGGGTTTTTTTATTTTGGGGGGGCTTTTTTATTTTCATAGGGATATTAGATTAGGTGTAATTAGTTTAAATATTTGATAATTTATTTTTTATTTTGTGTAACTTAGTGTTTATTTTTTTAACTTAGTGTTTGTTATTTTGTGTAACTTAGTTGTTAGTTTTTTGTAACTTTGTAATTAAATCTTAGTAGATTTAAATTATTTGAGAAGGGTTAGGTTTTTAAATATGTAATATATTTAATTTAATTTGTAGTTTAATTTAATTTTAGTATAATAGTTAGGGTAGATTAATTAATAGTTTAATATAGTTTAATGTAATTTTAATCTAATAGTTAGGGTAGGTTAATTAGTAGTTTAATATAGTTTAATTTAAATCTAATGGTAAGTTTAAATTTATTATAAGATAGTGATGATGAAATTTTAATGTACAGTTAGCGGGTTGTTAGGTTTAGGGGTTAATAGGTTAATTTAGTTTATGGCGATGTGGGCGGCTGGCGGTTTAGGGGTTAATAGGTTTAGTAAGTGGTAGTGATGTGGGAGGCCAGGGGTTTAGGGGTTAATACATTTATTTAGTTGCGGTGGGCACCGGGAGCAGAGGGATAGGGGTTAATACCTTTATTAGAGTTGCGGTGGGCTTCGGGAGCGGAGGGATAGGGGTTAATACATTTACTTAGTTGTGGCAGTGTCGGGGAGTGGCGGAATAGGGGTTAATACATTTATTAGAGTTGTGGTGGGCTCCGGGAGCGGAGGGATAGGGGTTAATAACTTTATTAGAGTTGCGGTGGACTCCGGGAGCAGCGGATTAGGGGTTAATAACTTTATTAGAGTTGCAGTAGGCTCCGGGAGCAGCGGGATAGGGGTTAATAAGGTTATTTAGTTGCGGCGGGCTCCGAGAGCAGCGGGATATGGGTTAATAACTTTATTTAGTTGCAGCGGGGTCCGGAAGCACGGGATATGGGTTAAACATTTTAGTATAGTGGCGGTGTTTAGTGGCAGGATATAAATAAAGCTGGGAAAAAGCAGAATAGCAGCGAGATCGATGACTGCTAGTTAACAACAGTCGTTGTTGGTGCGTGGCTTTTTGACAGCTTTTTTAATAAATATGGAGAGCGTATTCAGGTCCGCGGCTGCGATGTTAGGCCATGTCAGCCATGGCGAGCGTATTGGTGCCGTTGAATGCAAGAAAGTTGATGGCATGATAAGTAGGCCTCTTAACCTTTATTTAGAATGAACACGTTCAGCTAGCATTACAAATTTGTAATAAATGTCTAGAAATATTTCCTATCCATAAGGAATGACAACTTGTTAGGTAACAGGAACTTGAAAGTCAATATTAAACTTCATGGTTAACATAGTGCGTACAGTTTTAAGACACTTTCCATTTGAGTTCTGTTTTCTAATGTACATTTGTTTCTTGGTATCCTTTTTTTTAAAGAAACAATAAAGAAATACAAAGGTTGTGTAACACAAATCTACAAACAAACAGTTCCCATATGTAAAATGCAATAGTGACACTCTCACACGTGTCACAACCAATGAGGAGAAAAGCTCAACTTGGAGCAAAAGACTAGCAGTCACCAAATAAAGCAGCAATCGAGGGGCTAATTAATATTTAGCTTTTATTGCACATATAGGGCCAGATTAGGAGCGCAAACCTTTGCGCCTGAGCTATAAGTGGTATATCCCAAGGGTTTGGGCTTATCGGGCTTACTGCTCATATTACGAGTTGAAAGTAAACGCAATCGAGTGAGCGTAATTCGATTTATGCTAAAATCATTACCCCGACCTCAGAGCTCTGGTTAACTGTTTTGCGAAACTAAAAAGTTGCACAAAACATATCAAAAATACATTACAAAGTACAGTTACACTCATACTAACACCATCTAATAAAAATTATTAGGAAACAATATTGCACACAAAAGTTATAAGGGCTCAAAGGCAGGCAAATAGGATATAACATAGACATACATACATATACATATTTAACAATGTATTGTATGTATATATGTATGTGTGCATATGTATTTATATGTGTTTATATGTATTTACAGTCATATATACACATATAAACACATAAATACATGTGTACATATATTAATATATGTATCTATATCTATCTATATATATATATATATATATATATATATATATATATATACACAGTATATATATATCAAAATAACAAGAGTATTGCATTGAGCAATGATACTTTTTTATTGGACTAACTATACATTTATAATATGACAAGCTTTCGGAAGAGTGTCTTCCTTTTTCAAGTTTGAAGCAATACTGACCAATTTGATGGAATTTAGAGATTATATCTTAAAACACAGGCTAAAAAGACAAAGGCTAGATTACGAGTCTTGCGTTAGGGTTAAGAAGCAGCGTTGAGAGGTCCCAATGCTGTTTTTTAATACCCGCTGGTATTACGAGTCTTGAAGGTACAGGTGTACCGCTCACTTTTTTGGCCAGACTCAGAAATACCGCAAATCCACTTACGTCAATTGCGTATCCTATTTTCAATGGGACTTGCATAGTGCCGGTATTATGAATCTTCCAAAAAGTGAGCGGTACACCCTTTCCTGTAGTCAGTAGTTAAGAGTTTTACACTACAATGCCGTAGCATAAAACTCTTAACTAAAGTGCTAAAAAGTACACTAACACCCATAAACTACCTATTAACCCCTAAACCGAGGCCCCCCCACAGTGCAAACAATAAAATAAATATTTTAACCCCTAATCTGCCGAACCGGACATCGCCACCACTATAATAAATATATTAACCCCTAAACCGCCACACTCCCTCATCGCAAGCACTAGTTAAATATTATTAACCCCGAATCTGCGGCCCTAACATCGCCAACACCTACCTACATTTATTAACCCCTAATCTGCCGCCCCCAACGTCGCCGCCACTATAATAAAGTTATTAACCCCTAAACCTAAGTCTAACCCTAACCCTAACACCCCCTAGCTTAAAGATAATTTAAATAAATCTAAAAAAATTACTACAATTCACTAAATTATTCCTAGTTAAAACTAAATACTTACCGATAAAATAAACCCTAAGATGTCTACAATATAACTAATAGTTACATTGTAGCTATCTTACGGTTTATTTTTATTTTACAGGCAACTTTGTATTTATTTTAACTCGGTATAATAGTTACTAATTAGTTATTAACTATTTAATAACTACCTAGTTAAAATAAAGACAAATTTCCCTGTAAAATAAAACCTAACCTAAGTTACAATTACACCTAACACTACACTATAATTAAATAAATTAAATAACACAAAATTACAGAAAATAATAAAATAATTACAAGATTTTTAAACTAATTACACCTACTCTAATACCCCTAACAAAAAAAAGTACAAATACCCCCCAACATTAAAACCCACCACCCACACAACCAACCCTACTCTCAAACCCACCCAAACCCCCTTAAAAAATCCTAACACTAACCCCTTGAAGATCACCCTACCGTGAGACATCTTCACCCAACTGGGCAGAAGTGGACCTCCAGATGGGCAGAAGTCTTCATCCAGACGGCATCTTCTATCTTCATCCATCTGGCGCGGAGCGGGTCCATCTTCAAGACATCCGACGCGGAGCATCCTCTTCAAACGACGGCCGACGACTGAATGAAGGTTCCTTTAAATGACATAATCCAAGATGGTGTCCCTTCAATAACGTTTGGCTGATAGAATTCTATCAGCCAATCGGAATTGAAGGGACGTCATCTTGGATGACGTCATTTAAAGGAACCTTCATTCAGTCGTTGGCCTTCGTTTGAGGAGGATGCTCCGCGTCGGATGTCTTGTAGATGGACCCGCTCCACGCCGGATAGATGAAGATAGAAGATGCCGTCTGGATGAAGACTTCTGCCCATCTGGAGGTCCACTTCTGCCCGGTTGGGTGAAGACTTCTGCCTGTCTGGAGGTCCAGTTCTGCCCGGTTGGGCGAAGACTTCTGCCCGTCTGGAGGACCACTTCTGCCCGGTTGGGTGAAGACGTCTCACGGTAGGGTGATCTTCAAGGGGTTAGTGTTAGGTTTTTTTAAGGGGTGATTGGGTGGGTTTTAGAGTAGGGTTGGTTGTGTGGGTGGTGGGTTTTAATGTTGGGGGGTATTTGTACTTTTTTTTTACAGGTAAAAGAGCTGATTACTTTGGGGTAGTGATGTCGCGAACCTAAAATTTTCAGTTCGCGAACGGCGAACGTGAACTTCCGCAAATGTTCGCGAACCGGGCCAACCGCCATAGACTTCAATAGGCAGGCGAATTTTAAAACCCACAGGGACTCTTTCTGCCCACAATAGTGATGGAAAAGTTGTTTCAAGGGTACTAACACCGGGACTGTGGCATGCCGGAGGGGGATCCATGGCAAAACTCCCATGGAAAATTACATAGTTGATGCAGAGTCTCGTTTTAATCCATAAAGGGCATAAATCACCTAACATTCCTAAATTGTTTGGAATAACGTGCTTTAAAACATCAGGTATGATGTTGTATCGATCAGGTAGTGTAAGGGTTACGCCCGCTTCACAGTGACAGACCAAACTCCTCGTTTAACGCACCGCAAACAACCACAAACAGTCCATTTGCACAACCGCAAACTCCCCATTTGCACAAGGTTGGACCTGAGCTCTGCAATTACGGCATTCTGGTGGTGGCAACAGCATGCGTTGATTGGCGTGCTGTCTGGCTGTCCCCGGGTGCCGATGCATGCTGTCTGACTGTGCCACTAGCTCCTTGCGACGACCTCCCCCTGCTTCCAACTCGTCTCCTCCTCCTCTCTGTCTCCCCATCTGAACTTTCCCCCAGTTCTTCTTCTCTTCTAGCGGGCACCCACATGACATCCACGAACGCATCGTCATCATCAACCGCTTCACTTGAATCTGACAACTCAGCAAAGAAAGCAGCAGCGGGTACAACATCATTATCATCACACTGTACGTCCATGTGTGTAATGCTGCCTGACTGAGACATATCCCTGTTATCTACATCCTCCTTGACAGATCAAGTGAAGCGGCTGTGGTGCTAGTGTTGGTGCTGGCGGCAGGCGGGTGAGTGGTAACTTGAGAGGTGCCCGAAGCTAAGCTGGAGGAGGATGGTGCGTTAAGGTTCCGAGCGGAAGCTGTAGAAGATTGGGTGTCCTGTGTTAGCCAGTCAACTATGTCCTCAGAACTTTTCGAGTTCAGGGTATGTGGCCTCTGAACACTGGGCATTATTCTAGGGCCAAAGGGAATCACAGCACCACGACCACGACGGCCCCTGCGGGGTGGCCTGCCTCTACCTCTCATTTTTTTTCCGATTAGTGGTACTATGCGTGCAAGCTACTGTGACAACAGATATGAGTGGCACTGTGCACTGGCAGAAGTTGGCAGAGTAGAAGCTGTAGGCCTGACACACACACTTGCAGACAACTAACTGCTATTCAATCTATTACAGTCAAAATTGTATTTTTTTTAAATGTACACTACTGTTACACCAGATATGAGTTGCACTGGTGTGACACTGTGCCCTGGCAGGCCCTGAAATGCACACGTGTGAAGGAAACTGACTGCTATTATTTCACAGTCAGATTTTTAGTTTTTTTTTTAATGTACACTACTGTTACACCAGATATGAGTTGCACTGGTGTGAGACTGTGCCCTGGCAGGCCCTGGAACGCACACGCGTGAAGGAAACTGACTGCTATTATTTTACAGTCAAAAAAGTGTTGTTTTTTTTAAATGTACACTACTGTTACACCAGATATGAGTTGCACTGGTGGGACACGGTGCCCTGGCAGGCCCTGAAATGCACACGTGTGAAGGAAACTGACTGCTATTATTTCACAGTCAAATTTCTAGTTTTTTTTTTTAATGTACACTACTGTTACACCAGATATGAGTTGCACTGCTGTGACACTGTGCCCTGGCAGGCCCTGAAACGCACACGTGTGAAGGAAACTGACTGGGGTGCTGTCCAGAGAACAGATGAGTCCTTCAGGACTGTAGTGGACACTGAATACACTAGCCTAGCTATCGATTTCCCTATTAAATCAGCAGCAGCTACACTGTCCCTCCTCTCACTAAGAATGCAGCTTCCGAATGAATCTAAAATGGATGCTGTCCAGGAGGTGGGAGGGTCTGGGAGGGAGGGTCTGCTGCTGATTGGCTGGAATGTGTCTGCTGACTGTGAGGTACAGGGTCAAAGTTTACTCAATGATGACGAATAAGTGGCGGACCGAACATCGCATATGTTCGCCCGCCGCGGCGAACACGAACATGCTATGTTCGCCGGGAACTATTCGCAGGTGAACTATTCGCGACATCACTACTTTGGGGCAATGCCCCGCAAAAGGACCTTTTAAGGGCTATTTGTAATCTAGTGTAGGGTAGGGCTTTCTTTTATTTTAGGGGGCTTTTTTATTTTGTTAGGGGGATTAGAGTAGGTGTAATTAGTTTAAAAATCTTGTAATTATTTTATTATTTTCTTTAATTTAGTGGGGTTTTTTTCGTACTTTAGATAATTTTATTTAATTGTAATTAATTGTATTTAATTTATTTAAAGGACCAGTCAACACATTAAATTAGCATGATCAACAAATGCAAGATAACAAGACAATACTATAGCACTTAGTCTGAACTTCAAATGAGTAGTAGATTTTTTATAACAAATTTCAAAGTTATGTATATTTCCACTCCCCTTGTACCATGTGATAGCAATCAGCCAATCACAAATGCATATACGTATATAGTTTGTGAATTCTTGCACATGCTCAGTAGGATCTGGTGACTCAAAAATTGTAAATATAAATGCACATTTTGTTTAATGGAAGTAAATTGGAAAGTTGTTTAAAATTTCATACTGTATCTGAATCATGAACATTTAATTTAACCTGAGTGTCCCTTTAATTTATTTTAATTATTTAATAGTGTAGTGTTAGGTTAGGTTTTATTTTACAGGGAAATTTGTCTTTATTTTAACTAGGTAGTTATTAAATAGTTAATAACAATTTAATAACTATTGTACCTAGTTAAAATAAATACAAAGTTGCCTGTAAAATAAAAATAAACCCTAAGCTAGATAAAATGTAACTATTAGTTATATTGTAGCTAGTTTATGGTTTATTTTATAGGTAAGTATTTAGTTTTAAATAGGAATTATTTAGTTAATTGTAGTAATTTTATTTAGATTTATTGTAATTATATTTAAGTTAGGGGGTGTTAGGGTTAGGGTTAGACTTAGGTTTAGGGGTAAATAACTTTACAATGGTGGTGGCGATGTTGTTAGCGGTAGATTAGGGGTTAATAAATGTAGTTAGGTTGCGGCGACATTGGGGGCAGCAGATTAGGGGTTAATAAATATAATGTAGGGTTCGGTGATGTTAGGGGCAGCAGATTAGGTGTTCATAACTATAATGTAGGTGGCGGCGGTGTCCGGAGTGGCAGATTAGGGGTTAATAATATAATGCAGGTGTCAGCGATGTCGGGGTGGCAGATTAGGGGTTAATAAGTGTAAGATTAGGGGTGTTTAGACTCGGGGTTCATGTTAAGGTGTTAAGTGTAGACATAAAATGTGTTTCCCCATAGGAATCAATGGAGCTGCGTTAAGAGCTAAACGCTGCTTTTTTGCAGGTGTTAGTTTTTTTTTTCAGCTGGCTCTCCCCCATTGACTCCTATGGGGAAATCATGCACGAGCACGTTTTAGCAGCTCACAGCTAATGTAAGAAGCTCTGGTATTGAGGTGAGATGTGAAGCTAAATTTTGCTCTTCGCTCACTTTTTTGCGGTTAACGCTGGGTTTGTAAAAACCCGTAATACCAGCGCTGTCTGCAAGTGAGTGGTGAGCATAAACTGCTCATTAGCACCGCACCCTTGTTAACACAAAACTCGTAATCTAGGTGAAAGTGTTACAGAGGTCTGAATGCAGAGGGAGGAGGGGTGTCGTAAAAATCGTGATGGAGGTTTAATCTATTTCATGCATCAATCAAGTTTAAAATTGACTTTTCTAGAGACTGTGTCAGCTTCCTTGATTCAACAATATCCATCAAAAATTGCAAACTACACTCATCTCTATATTGGAAACCAAAAGATAGATGCAGCTACCTCCACAGCTCCAGCTCCCACCCCAATCAGATTAAAAAATCCATAATCTACGGTCAGGCCACCAGATATCACAGAAGTTGCTCAGACACCACGGACCATGACAAACACCTCATCACACTGTCCCAATCATTCAGAAAAAAAGGTTACAAAACAAGGGTTATAGACAAACAAATGAACTCTGCCCTTAATACCCCACTTGAACACTTTCAACAATACAGGGAGAAGAAAAACATATCACGTATCCCACTAGTTGTCAAAAATAACCCTGCTGTAGAAGGAATATGAAAAATCATAAACGACTTACAGCCACTACTCTTAGAGGATCCCACACTCAAAAAAATCTTTCCAAAATCCCCTATCCTGGCACTCAGACAACCACCCAACCTAAAACAGAAACTGGTCCACAGAAAGCTACCCCTTGATAAAAACAACACCCAGAATGGAACCAAGCGCTGCAACAAAGCTCTCTGCAAACTATATCAGCACATTCGTGAAAGCAGCACAGCTAATCACAAGAGCAAATTCTATAACATTAAAGGGGCATATTCATGTATATCTGCAAATGTGGTATACATGATACATTGACCTGCATGTGAAGTGGGATGATACATTGGAGAAACAAGCCAAAAACTGCACCTTCGGATGAACTTACACAGACACTCAATCAAAAACCATTGTGAAACAAAATACTGTACCCCTGTTGGTCACTATTTCACCCATCCTGACCACTCCATCCAAAACCTCAAAATCAAGATTCTCAGAGGCAACTTCAAAAACACCATGGAAAGAAAAACCTTTGAAATGAAAATGATAATGCACTTCAACTTTCTAAATTCTGGACTAAATTTGGACTCTGGTTTCTTAACCCATTATCAAATTTTTTTGTAATGTACTTTCATATACTGTAGTCAATTACATTGTATATTCCACACTCTCTATGCATAGGTACGCAGGTAAGCCTATGTCCACACTTTTGTCATTATTATTATTCCCCTTTTTTTTTCTTTCCTTTCTCCTTTTTTGACTATTTTATATTCCCCTGTATACCTAATTTCCCATCTTTATTCATATGGATTCCATTTTGATATATAACTTTATGTCAGTATATGCTTTGTGTATTACCATATATTCCCCTTGCCTGTAATCTTTTACTGACACTATCTGCCTGTCTCCTAAACCCCATCATGATTTTTACGACACCCCTCCTCCCCCTGCATTCAGACCTCTATAACACTTTGTCTTTTTAGCCTGTGTTTTAAGATATAATCTGTAAATTCCATCAAATTGGTCAGTATTACTTATACATATATAAACTCATAAATACACATGTACACACACACACACACACACACACACACATACATATATATATATATACATTGGAGCCCTTTGCCATTTAGTAGATGAAAACATGTAAAAGAATATTTTTTATGCAATATTCATATTTAATAAAGGTTTTAACTATGCATTTACTGTAAATATTTCACATTCCAATCTTCTTCACATAGCAGAACATGTTCTATGAATTTGTAAATAGATATTCCTATATATATCTGTATATATCTTTACCTATATAAAATCATGTATATATATATATATATATATATATATATATATATATATATATATATATATAGGTATTTATTTATATGTGCATATATATATATATATATATATATATATTGTACCAAACAAACATCAGATATATGTAGAAATAAGTATTTTTGAATAAATAGAACATATTCTGCTATGTGCAGAACATTGGAATATAAAATGCAAATGAGAAAGTGATATTGTGTTTGCGTGAGAGTGGAGTATTAGGTTTTTTCCACTTTTTTTCTCCATTGACTTCTAGGGGAAATACGTGAGAGCGAAAAAACAGTTTACTTTCAACTCGTAATACAAGCGCAACCCGACGAGCGCAAAAATCTTACTTCATCTAGATTGTAAGTTCTCAGGGTGAACAGGGCCCTCAGTTCCCCCTGCATTTGTTTGTTAAACTTTGTCCGGTGTCTTTTATATTGTATTGCACTGTACTTTTATCTTTGTACCCATGGACAGTGCTGCTGAATCTGTTGGCGCTTTATAAATAAAGAATAATAATAGTACTTCTAGCGCAATTAACGCTCAAGTAGTAGTGTTAATTTGCGCTCCACTCGTAATCTGGCTTATAGTGTCAAGTAAAATATTCAGGCGAACCCATGAACAGTGATTAAAAAAAACCTCACAACAATGATTTTGGCCATAGCTGTACTCCTTTTTTGGAAATCATTCCTATATAGAATCAGGAGCAGCAAACAGATGATAGGTGGCTATACACATATAACAGTTCAGGTGATATTTTCTAGTCAGCTTTTTTACAGTTATGCTGCATCACTTTCAAGTGATTTACATTATTATGTATTAATTTATGTTCCTTTAATAAATGCAGCTCATGAGACACCTGCCTCTGTTTAACTGTTGTAATCTGCTACTGTAGATTGTTGGTGTAGACGTATTTTTTACTATTTTAAAGCATATACAGTCTATTTCATTAGGAGTCTGATCTCATGTAATATTGTTCTGTGTTCTTTCACTGACAGAGATATAAGACATTTGGACTATTACAAAAGAACATGTGTGAGCATGAAATTAATTGTCATTCAACCCTAATTTTCACACATTAAAAGAGAGAGGATATAAATTAAAATATGACTAAGCTTAGTACATTGACGTCAAAGGTCATGTGCGCAGTATGATCCAAATAGTTTTGTGCATATATAAATAGCTTTGTATATCCCAATACCAGTCTTTTAAAAACGGAACACCTCAACATAAAGGTTCTAATCACATTTTATTTAACAATTACATAGAAAATTAATTAACCACTATCAATAAATTAATTTGTCTATTTATTACTCAGAATGCTTTTTCTATAACACATTTCTGGTGTGTTTTTTGATCAGTGGTCACATTAAAACCTTTGGATGACCAATCCATAATTGGAGCTGCCCTGCTTTACGGTAATTTGCCTGCCACATGTGCCAATAGCTATTAGAGGTGCGCAGACAAAACAATTGTTTGAACAATTAACTCTCTAACAACACTTTCTTGGATCCACTCTTATTTATCTCACAGGTCCTTTTCTGTGTTAGTTGATGGTGACTCCTCTGCTTCAATGCCTCTGTCTGTTAAAGTACCTCAAGGCTCTTCTCCATTTAATCGTTCTTCACTAGTTAAACTTATCAAAAGCTATGGCTTCAAATATCACCTCTATGCTGATGACACCCAGATCTACCTCTCCACCCCTGCTCTCTCTCCCTCGGGCCTATCTCGCATCAGCAACTGCTTATCTGACATTTCTTACTATATGGACTCTCACCACCTAATGATTAGCATTTCCAAGAATGAGATCCTTCTAACCCCCATCTAGCTCCACTCTAATTTTGGACTTCTCTATCACCATTGACAGCATCACCATCTCCCCATTACCCCAAGTCCGCTGCCTCGGAGTTACACTTGACTCCCCCACATCCAATCGCTCTCTATATTTAAAAAATGTGCCCGTTTCTGAGCGCTGACACTACAAAGCAATTAATCCACTCTATTTTAATTTCCCGACTTGACTAGTGCAATAGCCTACTCACTGGGCTTCCTCTCTCCCATCTCTCCCCCATTCAATCCATCCCAAATGCCTCTGCCAAGTTAATCCACCTTTCCTGTTGCTCTGCATCTGCTGCACCTCTCTGTGATTCATCTCACTTGCTCCCCATTCACAGCAGAATTAAATTTAAAATTCACACTGACCTACAAAGCCCTTACCAATGCCGCTCCCCACTACCTCTCCTCACTAATCAACAAATATGCTCCAGCCAGCCCACTCAGATCCAACAATGCTCTGCTCCTTCCATCTTCAATTATCACCTCTTCTCATGCTAGATTGCAGAACTTCTCTCGTGTGGTACCTAGCCTCAGGAACGCTCTCCCTTGTGCTGTCAGACTTTACCCTAATTTGCCTTCTTTTAAATGCTCCCTAAAACATTTTTATTCAGGGAAGCCTACCACCCAACTCAGGTACCTAATAATTGCCCTAATCTAACTGAAGGACCTCTTGCCGCTTGGATGAAGACTTCTCCCGGTAAGTGAATCTTCGGGGGTTAGTGCTAGGATTTTTTAAGGGTGTATTGGGTGGGTTTATTTTTTTAGGTTAAGGCTTTGGCCAGCAATAGAGCTAAATGCCCTTTTAAGGGCAATGTCCATCCAAATGCCCTTTTCAGGGCAATGGGGAGCTTAGGTTTTTTTAGTTAGGCTTTTTTTGGGGGGTTAGTTGTGTGGGTGGTGGGTTTTACTGTTGGGGGGGGCTGTTTGTATTTTTTTTACAGGTAAAAGAGCTGATTTCTTTGGGGCAATGCCCCGCAAAAGGCCCTTTTAAGGGCTATTGGTAGTTTAGTTTAGGCTAGGATTTTTTTTTATTTTGGGGGGCTTTTTTATTTTGATAGGGCTATTAGATTAGGTGTAATTAGTTTAAATATCTTGTAATTTGTTTATTATTTTCTTTAATTTAGTGGGTTTTTTTTTGTACTTTAGTTAATTGTATTTAATTTATTTAATTGTTTTTAATTTAGATAATTTATTTAATTGTAGTGTAGTGTTAGCTGTTAGTGTAACTTAGGTTAGGTTTTATTTTACAGGTAAATTTGTATTTATTTTAGCTAGGTAGTTATTAAATAGTTAATAACTATTTAGTAACTATTCTACCTAGTTAAAATAAATACAAACTTGCCTGTAAAATAAAAATAAACCCTAAGCTAGCTACAATGTAACTATTAGTTATATTGTAGCTAGCTTAGGGTTTATTTTACAGGTAAGTATTTAGTTTTAAATAGGACTTATTTTGGTAATAATATTAATTTTTATTTAGATTTATTTTAATTATATTAAAGTTAGGGGGTGTTAGGGTTAGACTTAGGTTTAGGGGTTAATAAATTTAGTATAGTGGCAGCGACGTTGGGGGTGGCAGATTAGGGGTTAATAAATGTAGGTAGGTGGCGGCGATGTTAGGGACAGCAGATTAGGGGTTAATAATATTTAACTAATGTTTGTGAGTCGCGAGTGCGGCGGTTTAGGGTTTAATATGTTTATTATAGTGGCGGCGATGTCCGGAGCGGTAGATTAGGGGTTAATAAGTATAATGTAGGTGGCTACGATGTCGGGGGCGGCAGATTAGGGGTTAATCAAAATAATGTAGGTGTTGGCGATGTTTGAGGCAGCAGATTAGGGGTTCATAAGTATAATGTAGGTGGCGGCGATGTCCAGTGTAGCAGATTAGGCGTTAATAAAAATAATGTAGGTTCGGCGATGTCGGGGGTGGCAGATTAGGGGTTAATAAGTGTAAGATTAGGGGTCTTTAGACTCGGGGTTCATGTTAGGGTGTTAGGTGTAAACATAAATTTAGTTTCCCCATAGGAATCAATGGGGCTGCGTTACTGAGTTATACGCTGCTTTTTTTCTCAGCCAGCTCTCCCTATTGATTCCTATGGGGAAATCGTGCATGAGCACGTACGACCAGCTCACCGCTGACTTAAGCAGCACTGGTATTGAAGTTAAGTGTGGAACAAAATTTTGCACTACGCTCACTTCTTATCTTTTGACGCCGGGTTTATAAAAACCCGTAATACCAGCACTGTAGGTAAGTGAGTGGTGAGAGAAAACTCCTCGTTAGCACCGCATAGCCTCTAACGCAATACTCGTAATCTCGCCGATAGATTTTGACGGCATATAAGAGAGATAGACCAAGCAAGTCTGCTCAATATTTCCTAAAGGTATAAACTTATCTAGTTGGTAGGATAGCCTCATGCTTATCCCAAAAATTCTTAAAGTCTCCCACAGTTGGTAATTACTACCTTACTAAAGTCCACTATATTACAAGCTGTCTCATTCAATGATCATTCAGTGATCTGATACCTGCAATGATAAAACAGCCCAGAGGTGAATTTGTTGACATTGGTGAGATAGTAAAAAAGAAATCAGCATTAAAATATGTTCATCTTTTGTCACCAATTCCATGTTCATTACTAAATGGGACAATGTTCTAACAGTGTGTTCTGCATTATAAACTGATTATAAAAAGCAATTATGAGCTTAGAGTGTTAAGGACTGGAGATTAAAATTGTGTTAGATAAGATCTGACCTCTGTTTGATTGCTCTAAATTGAATAAGTAGAGACGCGCTGTGACAAGTTAAAAAAATATATTTTAATAGAGCTAGGCAAGGCTGTGATATAAAAAAATTCTATAGATGGATACATGTGAGTTTTAGAAAGGAACAAACATTTTTCAAATACTACATTTATATTGCAGGATGCAATTTTTTGGGTTACATTTCCTCAGGATTTATTGACTTTACTAAATTCTGTTTTAGTACAATTTTTTGTTAGTCAACCTATATTTAGACATTTTAGGCTTTCAGCAATGATTTTAAACTAATCTCCATTGATAAGATTCACATTTTAGCCTTATACAATACACTTATTAGTGTGTTTGAAGGGTGTAAAACACTGTCCCTTCACTTAAAAAATATGTTAAATACAAGTAAACATAAAAATAAACAGATTGTGTTAAAAATAGTAAACAATTTACTTGTTTTCTTGAAAAATGAACACTTAGAAATTCTCAGTGTAGTTACAACTATACTGAGATAAGAGAGCTGACATGCTGATAACGCTCAAAAGTTGCATTCTGCCCTCTTTTTAACATAAGGGGCAGTGTATTGTAAAATAGTTTTCCCCTTAATATTCCAGCTGCAGAGTATAAAATGTAAGGAGAAAGTGCATATTATGTTTATTTTTGCACATGAAATAGCTGAGTTTGTTCTTTTAAATCACATCCCATAAAATGTGTTGAGCTTGCAGGGCATTAGATCTCATTATTTTATCACTTTCTCTACACACACATGCTTCTTTAGATTATCTCTGTCTGCTGAAGTAAACTTTACCAGATCAGACGTGTTTTTTTCTTGCCGACCCTTGCAGGTGGCTGCCCTGGTGGAATTATTGTAAAAAAGGGTCAGTAGCTGTTAATAACGAGATGTCTCCTATTGAAAGTAATGGAGCTCGCTGGAAAGGGACACTTCGCTCAGTGGAGCCAAGTTAAAGGAACAGGAAACCCAAAATGTTTTTTTCATGATTAAGATCAAGAATACAATTTTAAACAGCATTCCAATTTACTATTATTTTATTTACTTTATTCTTCAGATATCCTTTGTTGAAGAAATAGCAATGCACATGGGTGAGCCAATAACACAAAGCATCTATGTGCAGCCACCAATCAGCACCTACTGAGCCTATTTAGCTATGCTTTTAAACAAAGGATATCAAAAGAATGAAGCACATTAGATAAAAGCAATGAATTGGAAAGCTGTGAAAAATTGCATGCTCTTTCTAAACCATGTGCCTTCAACAGTGAGCAGGGGGGTTCACTTTACAGCCAATATAAATCGCATTACGCTGCTTTCTGCATATAGCATCTTATAATTGCATATATTTTGTAGTGATGTCGCGAATTGTTCACCGGCGAATAGTTCCCGGCGAACATAGCATGTTCGCGTTCGCCTCGGCGGGCGAACATATGCAATGTTCGATCCGCTCCCTATTCATCATCATTGAGTAAACTTTGACCCTGTACCTCACAGTCAGAATACACATTACAGCCAATCAGCAGCAGACCCTCCCTCCCAGACCCTCCCACCTCATTTGGAAGCTGCATTCTTAGTGAGAGGAGGGACAGTGTAGCTGCTGCTGATTTAATAGGGAAATTGATAGCTAGGCTAGTGTATTCAGTGTCCACTACAGTCCTGAAGGACTCATCTGATCTCTGCTGTAATTGCTCTAATTGCAGTTGCCTGACAGCATGTGTGTCAGGCTCACAGCGTATACTGTGCCCACTTGCCCAGTGCCACCACTCATATCTGGTCTAACAGTAGTGTACATTTAAAAAAACCAAAAACTTTTTTGACTGTGAAATAATAGCAGACAGCTGCCAGTACCCAAGATGGCCGCCAATAAGGCAGATGGGGAGGGTTAGAGAGCTGTTTTGGGGGGGATCAGGTTTGTTGGGGGCTAAGGGGGGATGCTACACCACAGCATATGTAAATATGCTTAAAAAATATATTATTTTTAAAAACCTTTTATTTTAGTACTGGCAGACTTTCTGCCAGTACTTAAGATGGCGGGGACAATTGTGGGGTGGGGGAGGGAAGGGAGCTGTTTGGGAGGGATCAGGGGGTCTGATGACCCCCTGATGTCAGGTGGGAGGCTGATCTCTACACTAAAGCTAAAATTAACCCTGCAAGCTCCCTACAAACTACCTAATTAACCCCTTCACTGCTAGCCATAATACACGTGTGATGCGCAGCAGCATTTAGCGGCCTTCTAATTACCAGAAAGCAACGCCAAAGTCATATATGTCTGCTATTTCTGAACAAAGGGGATCCCAGAGAAGCATTTACAACCATTTGTGCCATAATTGCACAAGCTGTTTGTAAATAATTTCAGTGAGAAACCTAAAATTGCGATTTTTTTTTTTTTTTTTTTTAAATTTGATCGCATTTGGCGGTGAAATGGTGGCATGAAATATACCAAAATGGACCTAGATCAATACTTTGGGTTGTCTACTACACTACACTTAAGCTAAAATTAACTCTACAAGCTCCCTACATGCTCCCTAATTAACCCCTTCACTGCTGGGCATAAAACACGTGTGGTGCGCAGTGGCATTTAGCAGCCTTCTAATTACCAAAAAGCAACGCCAAAGCCATATAAGTCTGCTACTTCTGAATAAAGGGGATCCCAGAGAAGCATTTACAACCATTTATGCCATAATTGCATAAGTTGTTTGTAAATAATTTCTGTGAGAAACCTAAAGTTTGTGAAAAAGTGAACAAATAAATAAAATTAACTCTACAAGCTGCCTACATGCTCCCTAATTAACCCCTTCACTGCTGGGCATAAAACACGTGTGGTGCGCAGTGGCCTTTAGCAGCCTTCTAATTACCAAAAAGCAATGCCAAAGTCATATAAGTCCGCTATAATGGCATGTCTGGCACACAGTGTTGGGGCAAGGGTCCATCTGACCACTGATACCTGGTCTGCAAAGCATGGTCAGGGCAGGTATATCACCTACACTGCGCACTGTGAAGCGGGCGTAACCCTTACATGTAACCCTTACACTACCTGATCGATACAACATCATACCTGATGTTTTAAAGCATGTTATTCCAAACAATTTAGGAATGTTAGGTGATTTATGCCCTTTATGGATTAAAACCAGACTCTGCATCAACTATGTAATTTTCCATGGGAGTTTTGCCATGGATCCCCCTCCGGCATGCTACAGTCCAGGTGTTAGTGCCCTTGAAATAACTTTTCCACCACTATTGTGGCCAGAAAGAGTCCCTGTGGGTTTTAAAATTCGCCTGCCTATTGAAGTCTATGGCGGTTCGCCCGGTTCGTGAACTTTTGTTGAAGTTCGAGTTCTCCGTTCGCGAACCCAAATTTTTAGGTTCGCGACATCACTAATATTTTGTATGCATGTGTTTTTCTATTAGGGTTATAAGTATTTTCAGTGCTTTGAGAAAAGCTCTTCAACTTTTAGTTGGCGAGAAAAAACAGTGAGATCTGTAGTGGGAAAATCTTTACAGAATTACACTGGAATTAGAGAGACAATTTTCTATCCTACCATGGAACGCCCATGTTCAGCCCATTTTACAAAATAACAACCATTGCGCTTTGTATTTTGTACTTATAAGTAGAAATGTATATGTATTTTTTTGCACATCCAGTGAACTTAAATTACTATTTAGGCAGTGCATATTTAATAACATTTATTCCTGAATGTTTTAGATACAAATTTTAAGTTTTTGATAAAATATGATTTTTCGTGAAGAATTTAGTTACAATTTTTGATGCACCTTAACAATAAACATGTTCTGCATATTTTTGTGTGAATGGTTCAATTATTCATTTTGTAATATTTTTAAAATACAAATTTTATTGCACACTTTTATAATGTATGCATCGCCTCCTCATACAAAAAATTCAGTATACGCCCCTTAGCGAGACACCCTGTTTTCAAGGCAAAAAGTGGCTTTAGATCATTCCACAAGGGAAAAAGAAGTACTGACGAGCATTCTTTAAAACACTCAAGCCCAGATGCCTTTAGATCATTGGCCCCTTAGAGAGAACAAATTAATAATAAAATGTTAATTTCCTATCTCTCCTAACCCCCCACTGAGAATGTAATTTATTCTGCTGGCTATGATTACACAGCTTTTCTATAGCTTATACTTTAAGGGACATTCCAGCCAAAATTGGAATACACACGGGTGAATTTCAGTTTTGAATAGAAGCAATTTTTGTAACATACGTGTATTAGCAAAAATGCTTCTAATATTATTATTATTATTATACTATTTATGAAGCGCCAACATATTCTGCAGCGCTGTCCATGGATACAATTCATTTAAATAAAACAATACAAGACTTGTAATTTACAAATACATACATTAGGGATTGAGGGTCCTATTCCAGTGGGAATTTACAATCTAGAAGGGTAGGAGGTTGAGAAACAAGAGGTGAGGACTGCAAGATTGAGAAAGATGTTAATACAGAGTAAGATGAGGAAAATGTTAGGTAAGTGAAATTAATTTATTATTTAGTTGGGTGGTAGGCTTCTTTGAACAGAAAAGTCTTCAGGAAACATTTAAAGGAAGAAAGATTAGGACAAAGACTGACAGCACGAGGGAGAGTGTTCCAGAGGGTAGGTGCTGCACGACAGAAGTCCTGCAGTCTAGCATGAGAGGTGATAGTCGTGGATGCAAGGAGCAGGTCATTGTTGGATCTTAGTGGGCGGGCTGGAGTATACTTGTGTATTAGAGAGGATAGGTAGAGGGGAGCGGCGTTGGTGAGAGCTTTGTATGTAAGGGTGAGAATTTTGAATTTAATTCTGCTGTGAATGGGGAGCTAATGAAGGGACTCACAGAGAGGTGCAGCAGATACAGAGTGACGGGAAATGTGGATCAGCCTGGCCGAGGCATTTAGGATGGATTGAAGGGGGGAGAGGCGGGAAAGAGGAAGGCCAGTGAGTAGAAAAATATTACATAGATGGTTGCGGCAGGATGTAGAAAGTGATTGGATATGGGGGACGAAGGATAGATTTGAGTCAAGTGTAACTCCGAGGCAGCGGACTTGGGGCGATGAGGAAATGGTGATGCCGTCAACAGGGATAGAGAAGTCAGAAGTCAGCGTAGAGCTTGAGGGGGGATAAGAAGGAGCTCAGTCTTGGACATGTTAATCTTTAGGTGATGAGAGGTCATCCAGGAAGAAATACCAGATAAGCAGTCGCTGACATCAGAAAGGACAGATGGAGCGAGAGCAGGGATGGAGAGGTAGATCTGGGTGTCATCAGCATAGAGGTGATATTTGAAGCCATAACTGTTGATAAGTTTACCCAGCGAAGAAGTATAGGTGGAGAAGAGTAGAGGACCCAGAACAGATCCTTGAGGTACTCCAACAGACAGAGGCATAGGAGAGGAGGAGTCACCTTCAAATGACACAGAAAAAGACCTGTGAGAAAGATATGAGTTAATCCAGGAAAGAGCAGTGTCACAGAGGCCAAAAGAGCTAAGGGTCTGTAGGATGAGGGGGTGGTCAACTGTGTCAAAGGCAGCTGAGAGGTCAAGTAAGATGAGTATAAAGTAGTGGCCAATATTTTTAGCAGAGAGAAGATAATTAGTAACCTTGGTAAGGGCAGTCTCAGTTGAGTGTTTGGGGCAGAATCCAGATTGCAGGGGTTCAAGCAAAGAGTTGGTGGACAGGAAGTGGGTTAGGCCATTGTAAACTAGTTTTTCAAGGAGTTTTGATGTTAGTGGAAGCAGTGATATGGGGCAGTAGCTTTCAGGAGAATTGGGGTCGAGGGAGGGTTTTTTGAGTATGGGAGTGACTTGTGCATGTTTGAAAGAAGATGGGAATGAGCAAGTAGAGAGAGATAGGTTGGAGATGAAAGAGCAGGAGTGAGGGTGGAAGATAGGGAGGGTATTAGATAGGAAGGGATAGGGTCGAGCAGGCAGGTAGTGAGGCGTGAGGAAGATAGTAAGGAAGAAACTTCATTCTCAGTGGCTGGATGAAAGATGCAGAGAGTGGCAGAGGGAGTAACCTGGCCTGTTGTTGGAATATTGCAGGTTGGTGTTGGGATGTTGCTTCGGATAGTACGTGTTTTGTTTAAAAAGTAGTCTGCCAGGTCTTGAGCACTAAAGACAGCTATAACTATTTCAAAGGTGTATTTAAAGGGACAGTATACAGCCATTTTCATTTAACTGAGTAGCTGCAGCCCTCTGAGTAGCTGCAGTATTTAAATGCTGGTGCACGGATAATATCTAACTATGCTTCACATGCACGTGCAGAGAAAAATGTTAACACTAAAACAGTGATAACAATACTAGAATCATTTTTGCCAATACATGTATACTGCAAATAAGCTTCTATTAAAACATGTAATTAATCTTATGTACATTTAATTTTTGACTGCAATATCGCTTTACAGGATGCATATAAAAATTTTCAGTATAGCTGTGAATACCACTGACAAAATCAGCTATTTTGAATGCCAATATAAACGTAAATTAGCTATTTGTGAACAATTTAATACACCCCAGCACATAAAATGGATAATTGGAGTAAACTGTCCCTTTCATGTATATATATATATATATATATATATGTATATATATATATATATATATATATATATATATATATATATATATATATATATGTATGTATTGTGCTTTAAAGCACAATATAGTGCATATACTGATACAGTACAAATAAATTATTGTTTTTACTCTCTTTTAATGTAAAATTTTCATTTTACCTGTTAAAGTAAACAAAAAAATACATAGAAAAATAAAAATGTGAGAGAAAATTGACAACAATAAGCAACAATAGATACTGATGATAAACTTACTCTATATATGTTTGGGTGGCTTACTATATCTGATAAATGTAGTTAATAATTAAAATAAATGTGCAAAGCCAATATAGGTTACGCATTTATTATGCTAATAGCATTTATGTATTAATGAATCTTTATTCATGTGTTGTTCCATCTACAGCACAGTAACGCACATTAAAGTGATGTATAGAGATAGCTGCACCATTTAGAGTATTGAATATACAAAGCGTAATGGTTGTAGTTTATGGAGGTTGTTGTCAAGAAGCAAAGCAAGGAACTAGCAGGGCAAGAAGTGTTGGATTCAGGGGGATAACTAAACCTCATTGGGCCTCGGGGCAAATGCTGTGCTGGGATCTCCTATTTATGTAATAAATACAAACCCTGAAATAGGCCTTGTACAGCATGAACAATGGTGAAACAGGCTAGCAGGAACACAATATAAAGGTACAGGCTAGCAGGAACACAATATAAAGGTACAGGCTAGCAGGAACACAATACAGGTGGCCCTCGGTTTACAATGGTTCAATTTGCACCGTTTCAGAATAACAACCTTTTTTTCCAGTCATGTGACTGCTATTGAAAAGCATTGAGAAGCAGTGCATTGATTAAAAAAGCCAGTAGGTGGAGCTGTCCGCTTGTGTTGCAGCAAAGATATGCAAGCCAAGCAAGCTGAAATTAATCAGTTTAACCAAACCTGAGCTATCGAGCAGATTTCAAAGGAACAAGATCTTCCTGTCTATAAATAAGTCCAGATTGGAATGCATAGAAAGAACTGTTTGCAGAAAAATGCAAGTAAAGGCTGTGTTGTGCGATTATTTTATTAGGTTTATAATGCTGTTTAGAAAATGTATTTGTTCATTTAACTTAGTTTAATTATATATTTTGTGTTGTGTGGTTATTTTATTAGGTTTATAATGCTGTTTAGCATGTAAAGTCTTCATTTCAATGCTTTAAAAATAATGTATTATGTGTTACTTATGACCATTTTGAGAGGGGTTTGAAACCTAACTCCCTCACTTCCCATTGACTTACATTATAAACTGGGTTTCAATTTACAACGGTTTCGATTTACAACCATTCCTTCTGGAACCTAACCCCGGCGTAAACTGAGGGCTATCTGTATAAAGGTATATACCAGCAGGAACACAATCTAAAGGTACAGGCTAGCAGGAACACAATCTAAAGGTACAGGCTAGCAGGAACACAATATAAAGGTACAGACTAGCAGCAACACAATATAAAGGTACAGGCTAGCAGGAACACAATCTAAAGGTACAGGCTAGCAGGAACACAATCTAAAGGTACAGGCTAGCAGGAACACAATCTAAAGGTACAGGCTAGCAGGAACACAATATAAAGGTAGAGGCTAGCAGGAACACAATATAAAGGTACAGGCTAGCAGGAACACAATATAAAGGTAGAGGCTAGCAGGAACACAATATAAAGGTACAGGTTAGTAGGAACACAATCTAAAGGTATAGGCTAGCAGGAACACAATATAAAGATACAGGCTAGCAGGAACACAATATAAAGATACAGGCTAGCAGGAACACAATATAAATGTACAGGCTAGCAGGTACACAGTATAAAGGTACAGACTAGCAAGAACACAATATAAAGGTATATACCAGCAGGAACACATTATAAAGGTACAGGCTAGCAGGTACACAATATAAAGGTACAGAATAGCAGGAACACAATATAAAGGTATATACCAGCAGGAACACATTATAAAGGTACAGGCTAGCAGGTACACAATATAAAGGTACAGGCTAGCAGGAACACAATATAAAGGTACAGGCTAGCAGGAACACAATATAAAGGTAGAGGCTAGCAGGAACACAATATAAAGGTACAGACTAGCAGGAACACAATATAAAGGTATATACCAGCAGGAACACAATATAAAGGTACAGGCTAGCAGGAACACAATATAGAGGTAGAGGCTAGCAGGAACACAATATAAAGGTACAGGCTAGCAGGAACACAATATAAGGGTACAGGCTAGCAGGAACACAATCTAAGGTACAGGCTAGCAGGAACACAATATAAAGGTACAGACTAGCAGGAACACAATATAAAGGTAGAGGCTAGCAGGAACACAATATAAAGGTAGAGGCTAGCAGTAACACAATATAAAGGGACAGACTAGCAGGAACACAATATAAAGGTAGAGGCTATCAGGAACACAATATAAAGGTACAGGCTAGCAGGTACACAATATAAAGGTACAGGCTAGCAGGAACACAATATAAAGGTACAGGCTAGCAGGAACACAATATAAAGGTACAGGCTAGCAGGAACACAATATAAAGATACAGGCTAGCAGGAACACAATATAAAGTTACAGGCTAGCAGGTACACAATATAAAGGTAGAGGCTAGCAGGAACACAATATAAAGGTACAGGCTAGCAGAAACACAATATAGAGGTACAGGCTAGCAGAAACACAATATAAAGGTACAGACTAGCAGGAACACAATATAAAGGTACAGGCTAGCAGGAACACAATATAAATGTTGAGGCTAGGAGGAACACAATATAAAGGTACAGGCTAGCAGGAACACAATCTACAGGTACATACCAGCAGGAACACAATCTAAAGGTACATGCCAGCAGGAACACAATATAAAGGTACAGGCTAGCAGGAACACAATATAAAGGTACAGGCTAGCAGGAACACAATCTAAAGCTACAGATCAGCAGAATCACAATATAAAGGTAGAGGCTAGCAGGAACACAATATAAAGGTACAGACTAGCAGCAACAAAATATAAAGGTACAGGCTAGCAGGAACACAATATAAAGGTACATGCTAGCAGGAACACAATATAAAGGTAGAGCCTAGCAGGAACACAATATAAAGGTACAGGCTAGCAGGAACACAATATAAAGGTACAGACTAGCAGCAACACAATATAAAGGTACAGGCTAACAGGAACACAATATAAAGGTACAGGCTAGCAGCAACACAATATAAAGGTACAGGCTAGCAGGAACACAATATAAAGGCACACGCTAGCAGGAACACAATATAAAGGTAGAGCCTAGCAGGAACACAATATAAAGGAAGAGGCTAGCAGCAACACAATATAAAGGTACAGAGTAGAAGCAACACAATATAAAGGAACAGACCAGCAGGAACACAATATAAAGGTACAGGGTAGCAGGAACACAATCTAAAGGTACAGGCTAGCAGGAACACAATATAAAGATACAGGCTAGCAGGAACACAATATAAATGTTGAGGCTAGGAGGAACACAATATAAAGGTACAGGCTAGCAGGAACACAATCTACAGATACATACCAGCAGGAACACAATCTAAAGGTACATACCAGCAGGAACACAATATAAAGGTACAGGCTAGCAGGAACACAATATAAAGGTACAGGCTAGCAGGAACACAATATAAAGGTACAGGCTAGCAGGAACACAATATAAAGGTAGAGCCTAGCAGGAACACAATATAAAGGTACAGGCTAGCAGGAACACAATATAAAGGTACAGACTAGCAGCAACACAATATAAAGGTACAGGCTAAAAGGAACACAATATAAAGGTACAGGCTAGCAGCAACACAATATAAAGGTACAGGCTAGCAGGAACACAATATAAAGGCACACGCTAGCAGGAACACAATATAAAGGTAGAGCCTAGCAGGAACACAATATAAAGGAAGAGGCTAGCAGCAACACAATATAAAGGTACAGAGTAGAAGCAACACAATATAAAGGCACAGACCAGCAGGAACACAATATAAAGGTACAGGATAGCAGGAACACAATCTAAATGTACAGGCTAGCAGGAACACAATATAAAGATACAGGCTAGCAGGAACACAATATAAATGTTGAGGCTAGGAGGAACACAATATAAAGGTACAGGCTAGCAGGAACACAATCTACAGGTACATACCAGCAGGAACACAATCTAAAGGTACATACCAGCAGGAACACAATATAAAGGTACAGGCTAGCAGGAACACAATATAAAGGTACAGGCTAGCAGGAACACAATATAAAGGTACAGGCTAGCAGGAACACAATCTAAAGCTACAGATCAGCAGAAACACAATATAAAGGTAGAGGCTAGCAGGAACACAATATAAAGGTACAGACTAGCAGCAACAAAATATAAAGGTACAGGCTAGCAGGAACACAATATAAAGGTACAGGCTAGCAGGAACACAATATAAAGGTAGAGCCTAGCAGGAACACAATATAAAGGTACAGGCTAGCAGGAACACAATATAAAGGTACAGACTAGCAGCAACACAATATAAAGGTACAGGCTAACAGGAACACAATATAAAGGTACAGGCTAGCAGCAACACAATATAAAGGTACAGGCTAGCAGGAACACAATATAAAGGCACACGCTAGCAGGAACACAATATAAAGGTAGAGCCTAGCAGGAACACAATATAAAGGAAGAGGCTAGCAGCAACACAATATAAAGGTACAGAGTAGAAGCAACACAATATAAAGGCACAGACCAGCAGGAACACAATATAAAGGTGCAGGATAGCAGGAACACAATCTAAAGGTACAGGCTAGCAGGAACACAATATAAAGGTACATGCTAGCAGGAACACAATATAAAGGTACAGACTAGCAGGAACACAATATAAAGGTATATACCAGCAGGGACACAATATAAAGGTACAGGCTAGCAGGAACACAATATAAAGGTACAGGCTAGCAGTAACACAATATAAAGGTACAGGCCAGCAGGAACACAATATAAAGGTACATGCTAGAAGGAACACAATATAAATGTACAGACCAGCAGGAACACAATATAAAGGTGCATGGTAGCAGGAACACAATATAAAGGTACAGACCAGCAGGAACACAATATAAAGGTACAGGCTAACAGGAACACAATATAAAGGTACAGGCCAGCAGGAACACAATATAAAGGTACAGACCAGCAGGACAACAATATAAGGGTACAGGCTAGCAGGAACACAATATAAAGGTACAGGCTAGCAAGAACACAATATAAGGGTACAGGCTAACAGGAACACAATATAAAGGTACAGGCTAGAAGGAACACAATATAAATGTACAGACCAGCAGGAACACAATATAAAGGTACAGGCTAGCAGGAACACAATATAAAGGTACAGGCCAGCAGGAACACAATATAAAGGTAGAGGCTAGCAGGAACACAATATAAAGGTACAGGCTAGCAGGAACACAATATAAAGGTACAGACCAGCAGGAACACTTTATAAAGGCACAGGCAAACAGGAACACAATATAAAGGTACAGGCTAGCAGAAACACAATATAAAGGTATAGGTTAGCAGGAACACAATATAAAGGTAGAGGCTAGCAGGAACACAATATAAAGGTACAGGCTAGCAGGAACATAATATAAAGGTACAGACTAGCAGGAACACAATATAAGGGTACAGGCTAGCAGGAACACAATATAAAGGTACAGGCTAGAAGGAACTAAATATAAATGTACAGACCAGCAGGAACACAATATATAGGTACAGGCTAGCAGGAACACAATATAAATGTACAGACCAGCAGGAACACAATATAAAGGTACAGGCTAGCAGGAACACAATATAAAGGTACAGGCTAGCAGGAACACAATATAAAGGTACAGGCTAGCAGGAACACAATATAAATGTACAGACCAGCAGGAACACAATATAAAGGTACAGGCTAGCAGGAACACAATATAAAGGTACAGGCTAGCAGGAACACAATATAAATGTACAGACCAGCAGGAACACAATATAAAGGTACAGGCTAGCAGGAACACAATATAAAGGTACAGGACAGCAGGAACACAATATAAAGGTAGAGGCTAGCAGGAACAAAATATAAAGGTTCAGGCTAGCAGGAACACAGTATGCAGATACTAACCAGCAGGAACACAGTATGTAGGTATTAGCAAGCAGGAATACAGTATGTAGGTATTAGCAAGCAGGAATACAGTATGGCAGGAATACAGTATGTAGGTATTAGGAAGCAGGAACACAGTATGTAGGTATTAGCAAGTAGGAATACAATATGTAGGTATTAGCAAGCAGGAATACAGTATATAGGTATTAGCAAGCAGGAACACAGTATGTAGGTATTAGCAAGCAGGAACACAGTATGTAGGTATTAGCAAGCAGGAATACAGTATGTAGGTATTAGCAAGCAGGAATACAGTATGTAGGTATTAGCAAGCAGGAACACTGTATGTAGGTATTAGCAAGCAGGAATACAGTATGTATGTATTAGCAAGCAGGAACACAGTATGTAGGTATTAGCAAGCAGGAATACAGTATGTAGGTATTAGCAAGCATGATACACAGGGGTTAGTGATGTCGCGAACACAAACTTCAGCAAAAGTTTGCGAACGGGCAAACCTGGCGAACCGCCATTGACTTCAATAGGCAGGCGAATTTTAAAACCCACAGGGACTCTTTCTGGCCACAAAAGTGATGGAAAAGTTGTTTCAAGGGGACTAGCACCTGGACTGTGGCATGCCGGAGGGGGATCCATGGCAAAACTCCTATGGAAAATTATATAGTTGATGCAGAGTCTGTTTTTAATCCATAAAGGGCATAAATCACCAAAAATTCCTAAATTGTTTGGAATAACGTGCTTTAAAACATCAGGTATGATGTTGTATCGTTCAGGTAGTGTAAGGGTTACGCCCGCCTCACAGTGACAGACCAAACTCCCCATTTAAAGCACCGCCAACAACCGCAAACAGTCCATTTGCACAACCTCAAACTCCCCATTTGCACAAGGTTGGATAACAAGCTAGCCATGTCCCGTTCCTTGTCCTCACTGATCAAAGGTGTATTTAAAGGGACAGTATACAGCCATTTTAATTTAACTGAGTAGCTGCAGCCCTCTGAGTAGCTGCAGTATTTAAATGCTGGTGCACTGGATAATATCTAACTATGCTTCACATGCACGTGCAGAGAAAAATGTTAACACTAAAACAGTGATAACAATACTAGAATCATTTTTGCCAATACATGTATACTGCAAATAAGCTTCTATTAAAACATGTAATTAATCTTATGTACATTTAATTTTTGACTGCAATATCGCTTTACAGGATGCATATAAAAATTTTCAGTATAGCTGTGAATACCACTGACAAAATCAGCTATTTTGAATGCCAATATAAACGTAAATTAGCTATTTGTGAACAATTTAATACACCCCAGCACATAAAATGGATAATTGGAGTAAACTGTCCCTTTCATGTATATATATATATATATATATATATATATATATATATATATATATATATATATATATATGTATGTATTGTGCTTTAAAGCACAATATAGTGCATATACTGATACAGTACAAATAAATAATTGTTTTTACTCTCTTTTAATGTAAAATTTTCATTTTACCTGTTAAAGTAAACAAAAAAAATACATAGAAAAATAAAAATGTGAGAGAAAATTTGACAACAATAAGCAACAATAGATACTGATGATAAACTTACTCTATATATGTTTGGGTGGCTTACTATATCTGATAAATGTAGTTAATAATTAAAATAAATGTGCAAAGCGAATATAGGTTACGCATTTATTATGCTAATAGCATTTATGTATTAATGAATCTTTATTCATGTGTTGTTCCATCTACAGCACAGTAACGCACATTAAAGTGATGTATAGAGATAGCTGCACCATTTAGAGTATTGAATATACAAAGCGTAATGGTTGTAGTTTATGGAGGTTGTTGTCAAGAAGCAAGCAAGGAACTAGCAGGGCAAGAAGTGTTGGATTCAGGGGGATAACTAAACCTCATTGGGCCTCGGGGCAAATGCTGTGCTGGGATCTCCTATTTATGTAGTAAATACAAACCCTGAAATAGGCCTTGTACAGCATGAACAATGGTGAAACAGGCTAGCAGGAACACAATATAAAGGTACAGGCTAGCAGGAACACAATATAAAGGTACAGGCTAGCAGGAACACAATACAGGTGGCCCTCGGTTTACAATGGTTCAATTTGCACCGTTTCAGAATAACAACCTTTTTTTCCAGTCATGTGACTGCTATTGAAAAGCATTGAGAAGCAGTGCATTGATTAAAAAAGCCAGTAGGTGGAGCTGTCCGCTTGTGTTGCAGCAAAGATATGCAAGCCAAGCAAGCTGAAATTAATCAGTTTAACCAAACCTGAGCTATCGAGCAGATTTCAAAGGAACAAGATCTTCCTGTCTATAAATAAGTCCAGATTGGAATGCATAGAAAGAACTGTTTGCAGAAAAATGCAAGTAAAGTCTGTGTTGTGCGATTATTTTATTAGGTTTATAATGCTGTTTAGAAAATGTATTTGTTCATTTAACTTAGTTTAATTATATATTTTGTGTTGTGTGATTATTTTATTAGGTTTATAATGCTGTTTAGCATGTAAAGTCTTCATTTCAAAGCTTTAAAAATAATGTATTATGTGTTACTTATGACCATTTTGAGAGGGGTTTGAAACCTAACTCCCTCACTTCCCATTGACTTACATTATAAACTGGGTTTCAATTTACAACGGTTTCGATTTACAACCATTACTTCTGGAACCTAACCCCGGCGTAAACTGAGGGCTACCTGTATAAAGGTATATACCAGCAGGAACACAATATAAAGGTACAGGCTAGCAGGAACACAATATAAAGGTACAGGCTAGCAGGAACACAATCTAAAGGTACAGGCTAGCAGGAACACAATATAAAGGTAGAGGCTAGCAGGAACACAATCTAAAGGTACAGGCTAGCAGGAACACAATCTAAAGGTACAGGCTAGCAGGAACACAATATAAAGGTACAGACTAGCAGCAACACAATATAAAGGTACAGGCTAGCAGGAACACAATCTAAAGGTACAGGCTAGCAGGAACACAATCTAAAGGTACAGGCTAGCAGGAACACAATCTAAAGGTACAGGCTAGCAGGAACACAATATAAAGGTAGAGGCTAGCAGGAACACAATATAAAGGTACAGGCTAGCAGGAACACAATATAAAGGTAGAGGCTAGCAGGAACACAATATAAAGGTACAGGTTAGTAGGAACACAATCTAAAGGTATAGGCTAGCAGGAACACAATATAAAGATACAGGCTAGCAGGAACACAATATAAAGATACAGGCTAGCAGGAACACAATATAAATGTACAGGCTAGCAGGTACACAGTATAAAGGTACAGACTAGCAAGAACACAATATAAAGGTATATACCAGCAGGAACACATTATAAAGGTACAGGCTAGCAGGTACACAATATAAAGGTACAGAATAGCAGGAACACAATATAAAGGTATATACCAGCAGGAACACATTATAAAGGTACAGGCTAGCAGGTACACAATATAAAGGTACAGGCTAGCAGGAACACAATATAAAGGTACAGGCTAGCAGGAACACAATATAAAGGTAGAGGCTAGCAGGAACACAATATAAAGGTACAGACTAGCAGGAACACAATATAAAGGTATATACCAGCAGGAACACAATATAAAGGTACAGGCTAGCAGGAACACAATATAGAGGTAGAGGCTAGCAGGAACACAATATAAAGGTACAGGCTAGCAGGAACACAATATAAGGGTACAGGCTAGCAGGAACACAATCTAAGGTACAGGCTAGCAGGAACACAATATAAAGGTACAGACTAGCAGGAACACAATATAAAGGTAGAGGCTAGCAGGAACACAATATAAAGGTAGAGGCTAGCAGGAACACAATATAAAGGTACAGACTAGCAGGAACACAATATAAAGGTAGAGGCTATCAGGAACACAATATAAAGGTACAGGCTAGCAGGAACACAATATAAAGGTACAGGCTAGCAGGAACACAATATAAAGGTACAGGCTAGCAGGAACACAATATAAAGATACAGGCTAGCAGGAACACAATATAAAGTTACAGGCTAGCAGGTACACAATATAAAGGTAGAGGCTAGCAGGAACACAATATAAAGGTACAGGCTAGCAGAAACACAATATAGAGGTACAGGCTACCAGAAACACAATATAAAGGTACAGGCTAACAGGAACACAATATAAAGGTACAGGCTAGCAGGAACACAAAATAAAGATACAGGCTAGCAGGAACACAATATAAAGGTTGAGGCTAGCAGGAACACAATATAAAGGTACAGGCTAGCAGGAACACAATATAAAGGTACAGGCTAGCAGGAACACAATCTAAAGCTACAGATCAGCAGAAACACAATATAAAGGTAGAGGCTAGCAGGAACACAATATAAAGGTACAGACTAGCAGGAACACAATATAAAGGTACAGACTAGCAGCAACAAAATATAAAGGTACAGGCTAGCAGGAACACAATATAAAGGTACAGGCTAGCAGGAACACAATATAAAGGTAGAGCCTAGCAGGAACACAATATAAAGGTACAGGCTAGCAGGAACACAATATAAAGGTACAGACTAGCAGCAACACAATATAAAGGTACAGGCTAATAGGAACACAATATAAAGGTACAGGCTAGCAGCAACACAATATAAAGGTACAGGCTAGCAGGAACACAATATAAAGGCACACGCTAGCAGGAACACAATATAAAGGAAGAGGCTAGCAGCAACACAATATAAAGGTACAGAGTAGAAGCAACACAATATAAAGGTACAGATCAGCAGGAACACAATATAAAGGTACAGGATAGCAGGAACACAATCTAAAGGTACAGGCTAGCAGGAACACAATATAAAGGTACATGCTAGTAGGAACACAATATAAAGGTACAGACTAGCAGGAACACAATATAAAGGTATATACCAGCAGGGACACAATATAAAGGTACAGGCTAGCAGGAACACAATATAAAGGTACAGGCTAGCAGGAACACAATATAAAGGTACAGGCTAGCAGTAACACAATATAAAGGTACAGGCCAGCAGGAACACAATATAAAGGTACATGCTAGAAGGAACACAATATAAATGTACAGACCAGCAGGAACACAATATAAAGGTACATGGTAGCAGGAACACAATATAAAGGTACAGACCAGCAGGAACACAATATAAAGGTACAGGCTAACAGGAACACAATATAAAGGTACAGGCCAGCAGGAACACAATATAAAGGTACAGACCAGCAGGACAACAATATAAGGGTACAGGCTAGCAGGAACACAATATAAAGGTACAGGCTAGCAAGAACACAATATAAGGGTACAGGCTAACAGGAACACAATATAAAGGTACAGGCTAGCAGGAACACAATATAAATGTACAGACCAGCAGGAACACAATATAAAGGTACAGGCTAGCAGGAACACAATATAAAGGTACAGGCCAGCAGGAACACAATATAAAGGTAGAGGCTAGCAGGAACACAATATAAAGGTACAGGCTAGCAGGAACACAATATAAAGGTACAGACCAGCAGGAACACTTTATAAAGGCACAGGCAAACAGGAACATAATATAAAGGTACAGGCTAGCAGAAACACAATATAAAGGAATAGGTTAGCAGGAACACAATATAAAGGTAGAGGCTAGCAGGAACACAATATAAAGGTACAGGCTAGCAGGAACATAATATAAAGGTACAGACTAGCAGAAACACAATATAAGGGTACAGGCTAGCAGGAACACAATATAAAGGTACAGGCTAGAAGGAACTAAATATAAATGTACAGACCAGCAGGAACACAATATAAAGGTACAGGCTAGCAGGAACACAATATAAATGTACAGACCAGCAGGAACACAATATAAAGGTACAGGCTAGCAGGAACACAATATAAAGGTACAGGCTAGCAGGAACACAATATAAAGGTACAGGCTAGCAGGAACACAATATAAATGTACAGACCAGCAGGAACACAATATAAAGGTACAGGCTAGCAGGAACACAATATAAAGGTACAGGCTAGCAGGAACACAATATAAATGTACAGACCAGCAGGAACACAATATAAAGGTACAGGCTAGCAGGAACACAATATAAAGGTACAGGACAGCAGGAACACAATATAAAGGTACAGGCTAGCAGGAACACAATATAAAGGTAGAGGCTAGCAGGAACACAATATAAAGGTACAGACTAGCAGGAACACAATATAAAGGTATATACCAGCAGGAACACAAAATAAAGGTACAGGCTAGCAGGAACACAATATAGAGGTAGAGGCTAGCAGGAACACAATATAAAGGTACAGGCTAGCAGGAACACAATATAAGGGTACAGGCTAGCAGGAACACAATCTAAGGTACAGGCTAGCAGGAACACAATATAAAGGTACAGACTAGCAGGAACACAATATAAAGGTAGAGGCTAGCAGGAACAGAATATAAAGGTAGAGGCTATCAGGAACACAATATAAAGGTAGAGGCTATCAGGAACACAATATAAAGGTACAGACTAGCAGGAACACAATATAAAGGTAGAGGCTATCAGGAACACAATATAAAGGTACAGGCTAGCAGGAACACAATATAAAGGTACAGGCTAGCAGGAACACAATATAAAGGTACAGACCAGCAGGAACACTTTATAAAGGCACAGGCAAACAGGAACATAATATAAAGGTACAGGCTAGCAGAAACACAATATAAAGGAATAGGTTAGCAGGAACACAATATAAAGGTAGAGGCTAGCAGGAACACAATATAAAGGTACAGGCTAGCAGGAACATAATATAAAGGTACAGACTAGCAGAAACACAATATAAGGGTACAGGCTAGCAGGAACACAATATAAAGGTACAGGCTAGAAGGAACTAAATATAAATGTACAGACCAGCAGGAACACAATATAAAGGTACAGGCTAGCAGGAACACAATATAAATGTACAGACCAGCAGGAACACAATATAAAGGTACAGGCTAGCAGGAACACAATATAAAGGTACAGGCTAGCAGGAACACAATATAAAGGTACAGGCTAGCAGGAACACAATATAAATGTACAGACCAGCAGGAACACAATATAAAGGTACAGGCTAGCAGGAACACAATATAAAGGTACAGGCTAGCAGGAACACAATATAAATGTACAGACCAGCAGGAACACAATATAAAGGTACAGGCTAGCAGGAACACAATATAAAGGTACAGGACAGCAGGAACACAATATAAAGGTACAGGCTAGCAGGAACACAATATAAAGGTAGAGGCTAGCAGGAACACAATATAAAGGTACAGACTAGCAGGAACACAATATAAAGGTATATACCAGCAGGAACACAAAATAAAGGTACAGGCTAGCAGGAACACAATATAGAGGTAGAGGCTAGCAGGAACACAATATAAAGGTACAGGCTAGCAGGAACACAATATAAGGGTACAGGCTAGCAGGAACACAATCTAAGGTACAGGCTAGCAGGAACACAATATAAAGGTACAGACTAGCAGGAACACAATATAAAGGTAGAGGCTAGCAGGAACAGAATATAAAGGTAGAGGCTATCAGGAACACAATATAAAGGTAGAGGCTATCAGGAACACAATATAAAGGTACAGACTAGCAGGAACACAATATAAAGGTAGAGGCTATCAGGAACACAATATAAAGGTACAGGCTAGCAGGTACACAATATAAAGGTACAGGCTAGCAGGAACACAATATAAAGGTACAGGCTAGCAGGAACACAATATAAAGGTACCGGCTAGCAGGAACACAATATAAAGATACAGGCTAGCAGGAACACAATATAAAGTTACAGGCTAGCAGGTACACAATATAAAGGTAGAGGCTAGCAGGAACACAATATAAAGGTACAGGCTAGCAGAAACACAATATAGAGGTACAGGCTAGCAGAAACACAATATAAAGGTACAGACTAGCAGGAACACAATATAAAGGTACAGGCTAGCAGGAACACAAAATAAAGATACAGGCTAGCAGGAACACAAAATAAAGATACAGGCTAGCAGGAACACAATATAAAGGTTGAGGCTAGCAGGAACACAATATAAAGGTACAGGCTAGCAGGAACACAATCTACAGGTACATACCAGCAGGAACACAATCTAAAGGTACATACCAGCAGGAACACAATATAAAGGTACAGGCTAGCAGGAACATAATATAAAGGTACAGGCTAGCAGGAACACAATCTAAAGCTACAGATCAGCAGAAACACAATATAAAGGTAGAGGCTAGCAGGAACACAATATAAAGGTACAGACTAGCAGCAACAAAATATAAAGGTACAGGCTAGCAGGAACACAATATAAAGGTACAGGCTAGCAGGAACACAATATAAAGGTAGAGCCTAGCAGGAACACAATATAAAGGTACAGGCTAGCAGGAACACAATATAAAGGTACAGACTAGCAGCAACACAATATAAAGGTACAGGCTAACAGGAACACAATATAAAGGTACAGGCTAGCAGCAACACAATATAAAGGTACAGGCTAGCAGGAACACAATATAAAGGCACACGCTAGCAGGAACACAATATAAAGGTACAGACTAGCAGCAACACAATATAAATGTACAGGCTAACAGGAACACAATATAAAGGTACAGGCTAGCAGCAACACAATATAAAGGTACAGGCTAGCAGGAACACAATATAAAGGCACACGCTAGCAGGAACACAATATAAAGGAAGAGGCTAGCAGCAACACAATATAAAGGTACAGAGTAGAAGCAACACAATATAAAGGTACAGACCAGCAGGAACACAATATAAAGGTACAGGATAGCAGGAACACAATCTAAAGGTACAGGCTAGCAGGAACACAATATAAAGGTACATGCTAGCAGGAACACAATATAAAGGTACAGACTAGCAGGAACACAATATAAAGGTATATACCAGCGGGACACAATATAAAGGTACAGGCTAGCAGGAACACAATATAAAGGTACAGGCTAGCAGTAACACAATATAAAGGTACAGGCTAGCAGTAACACACTATAAAGGTACAGGCCAGCAGGAACACAATATAAAGGTACATGCTAGAAGGAACACAATATAAATGTACAGACCAGCAGGAACACAATATAAAGGTACATGGTAGCAGGAACACAATATAAAGGTACAGACCAGCAGGAACACAATATAAAGGTACAGGCTAACAGGAACACAATATAAAGGTACAGACCAGCAGGACAACAATATATGGGTACAGGCTAGCAGGAACACAATATAAAGGTACAGGCTAGCAAGAACACAATATAAGGGTACAGGCTAACAGGAACACAATATAAAGGTACAGGCTAGAAGGAACACAATATAAATGTACAGACCAGCAGGAACACAATATAAAGGTACAGGCTAGCAGGAACACAATATAAAGGTACAGGCCAGCAGGAACACAATATAAAGGTAGAGGCTAGCAGGAACACAATATAAAGGTACAGGCTAGCAGGAACACAATATAAAGGTACAGACCAGCAGGAACACTTTATAAAGGCACAGGCAAACAGGAACACAATATAAAGGTACAGGCTAGCAGAAACACAATATAAAGGTATAGGTTAGCAGGAACACAATATAAAGGTAGAGGCTAGCAGGAACACAATATAAAGGTACAGGCTAGCAGGAACATAATATAAAGGTACAGACTAGCAGGAACACAATATAAGGGTACAGGCTAGCAGGAACACAATATAAAGGTACAGGCTAGAAGGAACTAAATATAAATGTACAGACCAGCAGGAACACAATATAAAGGTACAGGCTAGCAGGAACACAATATAAATGTACAGACCAGCAGGAACACAATATAAAGGTAAGGCTAGCAGGAACACAATATAAAGGTACAGGCTAGCAGGAACACAATATAAAGGTACAGGCTAGCAGGAACACAATATAAAGGTACAGGCTAGCAGGAACACAATATAAATGTACAGACCAGCAGGAACACAATATAAAGGTACAGGCTAGCAGGAACACAATATAAAGGTACAGGCTAGCAGGAACACAATATAAATGTACAGACCAGCAGGAACACAATATAAAGGTACAGGCTAGCAGGAACACAATATAAAGGTACAGGACAGCAGGAACACAATATAAAGGTAGAGGCTAGCAGGAACAAAATATAAAGGTTCAGGCTAGCAGGAACACAGTATGCAGATACTAACCAGCAGGAACACAGTATGTAGGTATTAGCAAGCAGGAATACAGTATGTAGGTATTAGCAAGCAGGAATACAGTATGGCAGGAATACAGTATGTAGGTATTAGGAAGCAGGAACACAGTATGTAGGTATTAGCAAGCAGGAATACAATATGTAGGTATTAGCAAGCAGGAATACAATATGTAGGTATTAGCAAGCAGGAATACAGTATATAGGTATTAGCAAGCAGGAACACAGTATGTAGGTATTAGCAAGCAGGAACACAGTATGTAGGTATTAGCAAGCAGGAATACAGTATGTAGGTATTAGCAAGCAGGAATACAGTATGTAGGTATTAGCAAGCAGGAACACTGTATGTAGGTATTAGCAAGCAGGAATACAGTATGTAGGTATTAGCAAGCAGGAATACAGTATGTATGTATTAGCAAGCAGGAACACAGTATGTAGGTATTAGCAAGCAGGAATACAGTATGTAGGTATTAGCAAGCATGATACACAGGGGTTAGTGATGTCGCGAACCTAAAATTTTGCGTTCGCGATCAGCGAACACAAGCTTCAGCAAAAGTTTGCGAATGGGCAAACCTGGCGAACCGCCATTTACTTCAATAGGCAGGCGAATTTTAAAACCCACAGGGACTCTTTCTGGCCACAAAAGTGATGGAAAAGTTGTTTCAAGGGGACTAGCACCTGGACTGTGGCATGCCGGAGGGGGATCCATGGCAAAACTCCCATGGAAAATTATATAGTTGATGCAGAGTCTGTTTTTAATCCATAAAGGGCATAAATCACCAAAAATTCCTAAATTGTTTGGAATAACGTGTTTTAAAACATCAGGTATGATGTTGTATCGTTCAGGTAGTGTAAGGGTTACGCCCGCCTCACAGTGACAGACCAAACTCCCCATTTAACGCACCGCCAACAACCGCAAACAGTCCATTTGCACAACCTTAAACTCCCCATTTGCACAAGGTTGGATACCAAGCTAGCCATGTCCCGTTCCTTGTCCTCACTGATGTTACTGCATGTGCAATCACTTCCTGGGGTAACAGAAAATTCTCCACCCATAAGATGCTCCTATTATATTACTGCACTGAGGATGCTGACTGTATCTGTGTGTCCTGCTCCCAGGCCGGAGAGGGACACCAGGTCAAGCTGCTGAATGAGGCTTCTGAGAAGAAGATAAAGAAACTGAGAAATGTTCTGCAGAAACTGACCACAAAGAGAGAGGGGACTGAGAAAAGAGTCCAGAGTCTGCAGAAGCACAGGAGAGGGGTGCAAGAGAAAGCAGCTGGTGTAACAGAGAGACTCAGTGCCCTGATTAGGGACATCAGGAAACAGCTGGAAGACCTAGAGAAGCGAGTCCTGAGTGAGATCACTCGGCAGCAGGAGCAGGTTTTACTCACAATCTCTGATCTAATCCAGCAGCTGTGAAAAAGAGAACGACGAGCTAACCAGGAAGATTTGTCACATTGAGGAGCTGTGCAACATGACTGACCCATTAACTGTCCTACAAGAACAGGAATCACACAGAGATGAGATGCTTGCTCGGTCCTCCTACTTCCAATTTGGGGCACTGCGCGTGCAATCTAATGTGCCACCAGATAGGAGTGGTGTGTTAACTAGTACTATTCTTATCTGTTTAATCCCTGTTACGTCCCCTATCAGGGGACGTGTATATGGCATCGATTTTAGGAACCCAGAGAGGATTTTAGGAACCAGGAGATGGAAAAAGATGCTTGGTCAGTCCGGCCACGAGATAGATAGATACATAGATTAGATAGATCAAAAGAAGCAATAGATACATTTGATGATAGATACGATAGATAGATAGATTTGATAGATAGATAATTTCCCAGACAGAGAATTACAAGACGGGCAGTCTGGAACCCATGGTAAGGTTCCCAGAGGCAGTTGCGGCACCCGAGGCTCTGATTAGAACAGAGCACTCTGTGTATCTGCCCTCGGCAGAAATCGGAACATTCTTTAGCTTTCTGCCTGTCGGCCAAATGTCTGTCTGCCAAATGTCCGTCTGCCAAATGTCCATCTGCCAAATGTCCTTCTGCATTGTGTCAGAGCACCGCGTGCAATCTACTGTGCCACCAGATAGGAGTTGTGTGTTAACTAGTACTATTCTTATCAGTTTAATCCCTGTTACGTCCCCTATCAGGGGACGTGTATATGGCATCGATTTTAGGAACCCGGAGATGATTTTAGGAACCGGGAGATGGAAAAAGATGCTTGGACACCTAGTACAGGTCATTCTCCTTCAGCCTTTTTATACGAGGGTCCCTCAACAGGCACGACAGCATGAAAGACCCCATATGCCATTACTTCCTTTTGCACAATTGAGTACAGGTATGGCATTGATTTTAGGAACCCGGACATGATTTTAGGAACCGGGAGATGGAAAAAAATGCTTGGACACCCAGTACAGGTTGTTCTCCTTCAGCCATTTTATATGAGGGTCCCTCAACAGGCACAACAGCATGAGAGACCCCATATGCCATTACTTCCTTTTGCACAATCGAGTACAGGTATGGCATCGATTTTAGGAACCCGGAGATGATTTTAGGAACCGGGAGATGGAAAAAGATGCTTGGACACCCAGTACAGGTTGTTCTCCTTCAGCCATTTTGTATGAGGGTCCCTCAACAGGCACGACAGCATGAAAGACCCCATATGCCATTAACTCTTTTTGCACAATCGAGTACAGGTATGGCATCGATTTTAGGAACCCGGAGATGATTTTAGGAACCGGGAGATGTAAAAAGATGCTTGGACACCCAGTACAGGTTGTTCTCCTTCAGCAATTTTATACGAGGGTCCCTCAACAGGCACGACAGCATGAAAGACCCCATATGCCATTACTTCCTTTTGCACAATCGAGTACAGGTATGGCATCGATTTTAGGAACCCGGAGATGATTTTAGGAACCGGGAGATGGAAAAAGATGCTTGGACACCCAGTACAGGTCGCTCTCCTTCAGCCTTTTTATACGAGGGTCCCTCAACAGGCACGACAGCATGAAAGACCCCATATGCCATTACTTCCTTTTGCACAATCGAGTACAGGTATGGCATCGATTTTAGGAACCCGGAGATGATTTTAGGAACCGGGAGATGGAAAAAGATGCTTGGACACCCAATACAGGTCGTTCTCCTTCAGCCTTTTTATACGAGGGTCCCTCAACAGGCACGACAGCATGAAAGACCCCATATGCCATTACTTCCTTTTGCACAATCGAGTACAGGTATGGCATCGATTTTAGGAACCCGGAGATGATTTTAGGAACCGGGAGATGGAAAAAGATGCTTGGACACCCAGTACAGGTCGTTCTCCTTCAGCCATTTTATACGAGGGTCCCTCAACAGGCACGACAGCATGAAAGACCCCATATGCCATTACTTCCTTTTGCACAATCGAGTACAGGTATGGCATCGATTTTAGGAACCCGGAGATGATTTTAGGAACCGGGAGATGGAAAAAGATGCTTGGACACCCAGTACAGGTCGCTCTCCTTCAGCCTTTTTATACGAGGGTCCCTCAACAGGCACGACAGCATGAAAGACCCCATATGCCATTACTTCCTTTTGCACAATCGAGTACAGGTATGGCATCGATTTTAGGAACCCGGAGATGATTTTAGGAACCGGGAGATGGAAAAAGATGCTTGGACACCCAATACAGGTCGTTCTCCTTCAGCCTTTTTATACGAGGGTCCCTCAACAGGCACAACAGCATGAAAGACCCCATATGCCATTACTTCCTTTTGCACAATCGAGTACAGGTATGGCATCGATTTTAGGAACCCGGAGATGATTTTAGGAACCGGGAGATGGAAAAAGATACTTGGACACCCAGTACAGGTCGTTCTCCTTCAGCCTTTTTATACGAGGGTCCCTCAACAGGCATGACAGCATGAAAGACCCCATATGTCATTACTTCCTTTTGCACAATCGAGTACAGGTATGGCATCGATTTTAGGAACCCGGAGATGATTTTAGGAACCGGGAGATGGAAAAAGATGCTTGGACACCCAGTACAGGTCATTCTCCTTCAGCCTTTTTATACGAGGGTCCCTCAACAGGCACGACAGCATGAAAGACCCCATATGCCATTACTTCCTTTTGCACAATCGAGTACAGGTATGGCATCGATTTTAGGAACCCGGAGATGATTTTAAGAACTGGGAGATGGAAAAAGATGCTTGGACACCCAGTACAGGTCGTTCTCCTTCAGCCATTTTATACGAGGGTCCCTCAACAGGCACGACAGCATGAAAGACCCCATATGCCATTACTTCCTTTTGCACAATCGAGTACAGGTATGGCATCGATTTTAGGAACCCGGAGATGATTTTAGGAACCGGGAGATGGAAAAAGATGCTTGGTCGGTCCGGCCACGAGATAGATAGATACATAGATTAGATAGATAGATCAATAGATGCAATAGATACATTTGATGATAGATACGATAGATAGATAGATTTGATAGATAAATAGATAGATTTGATGGATAGATAATTTCCCAGACAGAGAATTACAAGACGGGCGGTCTGGGACCCATGGTAAGGTTCCCAAAAGCAGTTGCGGGGCACGAGGCTCTAAATTTGGGGCACTGCGCGTGCAATCTACTGTGCCATCAGATATGAGTGGTGTGGTAAGTAGTACTATTCTTATCAGTGTAATCCCTGTTACGTCCCCCATCAGGGGACGTGTATATGGCATTGATTTATAAAATTTTGGCCGTGTACCTTCCACTGCAGTGTCCCAATAGCTACAAATTTTTGGAACGCCTCAGACTCCACCAGCTTGTATGGTAAAAGCTGTCGGGCTAAGAGTTCAGACAAGCCAGCTGTCAGACGCCGGGCAAGGAGGTAAGTTTGTTACATTGGCTTCTTACGCTCAAACATGTCCTTGACAGACACCTTGACAGACACCGCATCAAGGTTCCGAGCGGAAGCTGTAGAAGATTGGGTGTCCTGTGTTAGCCAGTCAACTATGTGCTCTGAAGTTTTCGAGTTCAAGGTACGTGGCCTCTGAACACTGGGCATTATTCTAGGGACAAAGGGAATCAGAGCACCCCGATGGCCCCTGTGGGGTGGCCTGTCTCTGCCTGTCATTTTTTTTTAAATTAGTGGTACTATGCGTGCAAGCTACTGTGACAACAGATATGAGTGGTGTGTTAAGTAGTACTATTCTTATCAATTTAATCCCTGTTACATCCGCTATCAGGGGACGTGTATATGGCATGGATTTTAGGAACCGGGAGATGGAAAAAGATTCTTTGTCGGTCCTCCTACTTCAAATTTGGGGCACTGCACGCGCAATCTAATGTGCCACCAGATAGGAGTGGTGTGTTAAGTAGTACTATTCCTATCAGTTTAATCCCTGTTATGTGCCTTTTTTTTGGTTTGATTTTTGAAGCCACAGTGCAGCACCAAAGAAAAATTTGGCATGTACACATGCCTGAAAAATTAGGTATTGTTGCAGACGCTGCTGTAGCAGCGGCCAGAAAAATTGATGTTTGTTTCCCTGGCAGAAAGTGCCCTAAAACATGGTTGCTTGAACCCTAGTTGGTGGCGGATATCCTGCATTCGGAGATAAAATACAGCAGTGTGTGGACCATTTTTAGCCCAAGGCAGCTCATCTCATCAGGCCTTTTTAACTCGAATGTATCACCCAATGTCAGTCCCTTTGGGATCCATCCCTCATTCATCTTAATAAAGGTGAGGTAATTGAGACTTTTTTGACCTAGGCGACTTCGCTTCTCAGTGACAATACCTCCTGCTGCACTGAAGGTCCTTTCTGACAGGACACTTGAAACGGGGCAGGCCAGAAGTTCTATGGCAAATTGGGATAGCTCAGGCCACAGGTCAAGCCTGCACACCCAGTACTCAAGGGGTTCATCGCTCCTCAGAGTGTCGAGATCTGAAGTTAAGGCGAGGTTGTCTGCTACCTGTCGGTTGAGTCGTTCTCTGAGGCTGGACCCCGAAGGGCTGTGGCAATGCATAGGAGTTAAAAAGGTCCGCATGTCCTCCATCAACAACACGTCTGTAAAGCGTCCTGTCCTTGCCGGTGTGGTCGTGGGAGGAGGACCTCTTCCCCTGTTAGATTCCCGTTGTGCTGTGACATCACCCTTATACGCTGTGTAAAGCATATTTTTTAATTTATTTTTGAACTGCTCCATCCTTTTCGACTTGCGGGAATTCGGTAACATTTCAAGCACTTTATGCTTATACCGGGGTCTAGTAGCGTGGACACCCAGTACAGTTCGTTCTCCTGAATATGTTGGGTTTCTCACAGCGCCTCCTCTATATCCTACTAGCTCCCCAGAAAGAGCAAGACACCTAGTTTGTCTGCAGATTCTAAAAAGCGTTACAAATAAAATCTAGGGAGCGCCTCACAGTGGGCAGGGATATTAGATGACACTTGGCAGGTATAGATGATATATAATAAATGTATTATTGTAACAGGGTTTAAAATATCACTGTGTTAGGATTACTCAACACAACGGTATATCTATTCTCATAAATATATCTAAATAGATAAAATATAAAAATATACTCCTAAATGTGGTTAAAAACATATACTCCTAAATGTATATTCCTAAATGGTAAAAAAAGAACAGTCTCAAATAGTAAAAAGTTTGGTCTGCTACCCCTATCAGCTAATTTGGAGCAGTCCATCTACCAGACTTTTTACTATTTGAGACTGTTCTTTTTTTACCATTTAGGAATATACATTTAGGAGTATATGTTTTTAACCACATTTAGGAGTATATGTTTTTAACCACATTTGTATTGTAATCATGGATCCATGAATATTTTTGTGTATGTTTGTGATTTTATCTATTTAGATATATTTATGAGAATAGATATACCGTTGTGTTGAGTAATTCTAACACAGTGATATTTTAAACCCTGTTACAATAATACATTTATTATATATCATCTATACCTGCCAAGTGTCATCTAATATCCCTGCCCACTGTGAGGCGCTCCCTAGATTTTATTTGTAACAGTTCGTTCTCCTTCAGCTTTTTTATAGGAGTGTCCCTCAACAGGCACGACAGCATGAAAGACCCCATTTGCACAAGGTTGGATGCCGAGCTACTCATGTCCCGTTCCTCATCCTCACTGATCTCACTGAAGGTATCTTCTTCCCCCAGCCATGTACAACACCACGGGTACCAGATAGGTGACAACGAGCACCCTGGGATGCCTGTTGTGTTTGGTCTTCCTCCTCCTCCTCAAAGCCACATTCCTCCTCTGACTCCTCTTCCTCACAATCCTCTTCCTGCGTTGCCGCTGGTCCAGCAAGCGATGCTGATAAGGCTGTTTCTGGTGGTGATGGTGACCACAACTCTTCCTCTTCACGCTCATCTACGGCCTGATCCAGCACTCTTTGCAGGGCACGCTCCAGGAGGAAAACAAATGGTATGATGTCACTGATGGTGCCTTCGGTGCGACTGACTAGGTTTGTCACCTCCTCAAAAGGACGCATGAGCCTACAGGCATTGCGCATGAGCGTCCAGTAACGTGGCAAAAAATTCCCAGCTCCCCAGAGGCTGTCCTAGCACCCCGGTCATACAAATACTCGTTAACGGCTTTTTCTTGTTGGAGCAGGTGGTCGAACATTAGGAGTGTTGAATTCCAACGTGTCGGGCTGTCGCAAATCAAGCGCCTCACTGCCAGGTTGTTTTGCCGCTGAATATTTGACTAGTGCGCCATGGCCATGTAGGAACGCCTGAAATGGCCACACACCTTCCTGGCCTGCTTCTGGACATCCTGTAAGCCTGGGTACTTATGCACAAAGCGTTGTACAATCAGATTACACACATGTGCCATGCACGACACATGTGTCAACTTGCCCAATTTCAGTGCCGCCACCAAATTACTTCTGTTGTCAGAAACCACTTTGCCAATCTCCAGTTGGTGCTGAGTCAGCCACTGATCCAACTGTGCGTTCAGGGCAGACAGGAGTGCTGCTGCAGTGTGACTCTCTGCTTTCAGGCAAGTCAACCCCAAGACGGCGTGACACTGCCGTATCTGGGATGTGGAATAGTACCTGGGGAGCTGGGGGGGTGCCGTTGATGTGGATCAAGACGCAGCAGCAGAAGAGGACTCAGCCGAGGAGGTTATGGAAGAGGATGGAGTAGGAGGAGTAGAGGAGGTGGCAGCAGGCCTGCCTGCAAGTCGTGGTGGTGTCACCAACTCCTCTGCAGAGCCAGGCATTCCATGCTTGGCAGCCATCAGCAGGTTTACCCAATGCGCAGTGTAGGTGATATACCTGCCCTGACCATGCTTTGCCGACCAGCTATCAGTGGTCAGATGAACCCTTGCCCCAACACTGTGTGCCAGACATGCCATTACTTCCTTTCGCACAATCGAGTACAGGTTGGGGATTGCCTTTTGTGCAAAGAAATTTCGGCCGGGTACCTTCCACTGCGGTGTCCCAATAGCTACAAATTTTTTGAACGCCTCAGACTCCACCAGCTTGTATGGTAAAAGCTGTCGGGCTAAGAGTTCAGACAAGCCAGATGTCAGATGCTGGGCAAGGGGGTGACTTGGTGACATTGGCTTCTTACGCTCAAACATGTCCTTGACAGACACCTGACTGTGGGCAGATGAGCAGGAACTGCTCTGGAAGAAAGACGGATTGGCGGATGGTTGAGAGGGGGCAAGGAGCACAGCAGTGGTTGACATGGCTGAAGATGCTTAACCAGGAGGAGGATGGCGGCTTTGAGTTTGTGTGCTGCTTGTCCTCATGTGTTCATCCCATAGGCGTTTGTGATGTGAGATCATGTGCCTTTGCAAAGCAGTTGTACCTAGATGGGTGTTGGACTTCCCACGACTCAGTTTCTTTTGGCACAGGTTGCAAATGGCATTGCTGTTGTCAGAGGCAGACATATAAAAAAAATGCCACACTGCTGAGCTCTGCGATGACGGCATTCTGGTGGTGGCAACAGCATGCGTTGATTGGCGTGCTGTCTGGCTGACCCCGGGTGCCGATGCATGCTGTCTGACTGTGCCACTAGCTCCTTGCGACGACCTCCCCCTGCTTCCAACTCGTCTCCTCCTCCTGCTCCTCTCTGTCTCCCCATCTGAACTTTCCCCCTGTTCTTCTTCTCTTCTACCGGGCGCCCACGTGACATCCACGGACGCATCGTCATCATCAACCCCTTCACTTGTATCTGACAACTCAACAACGGAAGCAACGGCGGGTACAACATCATCATCATTATCACACCGTGCGTCGTCCATGTCTGTAATGCTGCCTGACTGAGACATATCACAGTTATCTACATCCTCTGTCAATAATGGTTGCGCATCACTCATTTCTTCACACTGAGGTGTACATAACTCCTCTGACAGATCAAGTGAGGCAGCTGTGGTGCTAGTGTCGGTGGTGGCGGCAGGCGGGCGAGTGGTAGGTTGAGAGGTGCCCGAAGCTAAGCTAGAGGAGGAGGATGGTGCGTCAAGGTTCCGAGCAGAAGCTGTAGAAGATTGGGTGCCCTGTGTTATAAAGTCAACTATTTCATCAGAACTTTTCGTGTTCATGGTACGTGGCCTAACACTGGGCATTATTCTATGGCCAAAGGGAATCACAGCACCAAGACCATGATGGCCCCTGCGGGTTGGCCTGCCTCTGCCTGTCATTTTTTTTCCGATTAGTGCTACTATGCGTGCAAGCTACTGTGAGTGGGCACAGTATACGCTGTGAGCCTGACACAAAAAACCAGACTGATGTTTCACAGTCAAATATATATATATATTTTTTATATGTACACTGACAGTGCACTACTATTAAACAAGATAATATGAGTGGTGGCACTGGGCAAGTGGGCACAGTATACGCTGTGAGCCTGACACAAAAAAGCAGACTGATGTTTCAAAGTCAAAATAGTTTTTTATTTTTAAAATGTACACTTACACTACTATTAAACAAGATAATGTGAGTGGTGGCACTGGACAAATGGGCACAGTATACGTTGTGAGCCTGACACAAAAAAGCAGACTGATGTTTCACAGTCAAAATAGTTTTTTTTATTTTTAAATGTACACTTACACTACTATTAAACAAGATATGAGTGGTGGCACTGGACAAGTGGGCGCAGTATACACTGTGCGCCTGACACAAAAAAGCAGACTGATGTTTCACAGTCCAAAATTTTTTTATTTTTTTAAATGTACACTTACAATACTATTAAACAAGGTATGAGTGGTGCCACTGGGCAAGTGGGCACAGTATACGCTGTGAGCCTGGCACACATGCTGGCAGGCAGGCAACTGCAATTAGAATTACACTAGCAGACTGATGTTTCACAGTCAAAAAAGTTTTTTTTTACAATTATTTACACTACTGTTACACCAGATATGAGTGGTGGCACTGGGCAAGTGGGCCGGGCACACACGTTGGCAGGCAGGCAAATGCAATTAGAATTACACTAGCAGACTGATGTTTCACAGTCAAAAAAGTTTTTTTTTTTTTAAATTATTTACACTACTGTTACACCAGATATGAGTGGTGGCACTGGGCAAGTGGGCCGGGCACACACGTTGGCAGGCAGGCAAATGCAATTAGAATTACACTAGGAGACTGATGTTTCACAGTCAAAAAAGTTTTTTTTTTTAAATTTACACTACTGTTACAACAGATATGAGTGGTGGCACAAGTTGGCAAGTGGGCCTGGCACACACGCTAGCAGGCAACTAGAATTAGATTACACCAGCAGACTGATGTTTCACAGTCAAAAAAGTTTTTTTTTACAATTATTTACGCTACTGTTACACCAGATATGAGTGGTGGCACTGGGCAAGTGGGCCGGGCACACACGTTGGCAGGCAGGCAAATGCAATTAGAATTACACTAGCAGACTGATGTTTCACAGTCAAAAAAGTTTTTTTTTTTAAATTATTTACACTACTGTTACACCAGATATGAGTGGTGGCACTGGGCAAGTGGGCCGGGCACACACGTTGGCAGGCAGGCAAATGCAATTAGAATTACACTAGCAGACTGATGTTTCACAGTCAAAAAAGTTTTTTAAAAAAATTTACACTACTGTTACAACAGATATGAGTGGTGGCACAAGTTGGCAAGTGGGCCTGGCACACACGCTGGCAGGCAACTAGAATTAGATTACACCAGCAGACTGATGTTTCACAGTCAAAAAAGTTTTTTTTTAAAAATTTACACTACTGTTACAACAGATATGAGTGGTGGCACTAGTTTGCAAGTGGGCCTGGCACACAAGCTGGAAGGCAGGCAACTGCAATTAGATTACACTAGCAGACTGATGTTTCACAGTCAAATTTTTTTTTTTTTTAAATTTACACTACTGTTACAACAGATATGAGTGGTGGCACTTAGCAAGTGGGCACAGTATACGCTGTGAGCCTGACACAAAAAAGCAGACTGATGTTTCAAAGTCAAAATAGTTTTTTATTTTTAAAATGTACACTTACACTACTATTAAACAAGATAATATGAGTGGTGGCACTGGGCAAGTGGGCACAGTATACGCTGTGAGCCTGACACAAAAAAGCAGACTGATGTTTCAAAGTCAAAATAGTTTTTTATTTTTAAAATGTACACTTACACTACTATTAAACAAGATAATATGAGTGGTGGCACTGGACAAGTGGGCGCAGTATACGCTGTGAGCCTGACACAAAAAAGCAGACTGATGTTTCACAGTCAAAATGTTTTTTTTATTCTTAAAATGTACACTTACACTACTATTAAACAAGATATAAGTGGTGGCACTGGACAAGTGGGCACAATATACACTGTGCGCCTGACACAAAAAAGCAGACTGATGTTTCACAGTCCAAAAAGTTTTTATTTTTTTAAATGTACACTTACAATACTATTAAACAAGGTATGAGTGGTGCCACTGGGTAAGTGGGCACAGTATACGCTGTGAGCCTGGCACACATGCTGGCAGGCAGGCAACTGCAATTAGAATTACACTAGCAGACTGATGTTTCACAGTCAAAAAAGGTTTTTTTTACAATTATTTACACTACTGTTACACAAGATATGAGTGGTGGCACTGGGCAAGTGGGCCGGGCACACATGTTGGCAGGCAGGCAGGCAAATGCAATTAGAATTACACTAGCAGACTGATGTTTCACAGTCAAAAAAGTTTTTTTTTTTTAAATTATTTACACTACTGTTACACCAGATATGAGTGGTGGCACTGGGCAAGTGGGCCGGGCACACACGTTGGCAGGCAGGCAAATGCAATTAGAATTACACCAGCAGACTGATGTTTCACAGTCAAAAAAGTTTTTTTTAAAAAAATTACACTACTGTTACAACAGATATTAGTGGTGGCACAAGTTTGCAAGTGGGCCTGGCACACACGCTGGCAGGCAACTAGAATTAGATTACACCAGCAGACTGATGTTTCACAGTCAAAAAAGTTTTTTTTTACAATTATTTACACTACTGTTACACCAGATATGAGTGGTGGCACTGGGCAAGTGGGCCGGGCACACACGTTGGCAGGCAGGCAAATGCAATTAGAATTACACTAGCAGACTGATGTTTCACAGTCAAAAAAGCTTTTTTTTTGCAACATTTACACTACTGTTACAACAGATATGAGTTGTGGCATTAGTTGGCAAGTGGGCCTGGCACACATGCTGGAAGGCAGGCAACTGCTATTAGATTACACTAGCAGACTGATGTTTCACAGTCAAAAAAGTTTTTTTTTTTTAAATTTACACTACTGTTACAACAGATATGAGTGGTGGCACAAGTTGGCAAGTGGGCCTGGCACACACGCTGGCAGGCAACTAGAATTAGATTACATCAGCAGACTGATGTTTCACAGTCAAAAAAGTTTTTTTTTAAAAATTATTTACACTTCTGTTACACCAGATATGAGTGGTGGCACTGGGCAAGTGGGTCGGGCACACATGTTGGCAGGCAGGCAGGCAAATAAAATTAGAATTACACTAGCAGACTGATGTTTCACAGTCAAAAAAGTTTTTTTTTACAATTATTTACACTACTGTTACACCAGATATGAGTGGTGGCACTGGGCAAGTGGGCCGGGCATACACGTTGGCAGGCAGGCAAATGCAATTAGAATTACACTAGCAGACTGATGCTTCACAGTCAAAAAAGTTTTTTTTTTTTAATTATTTACACTACTGTTACACCAGATATGAGTGGTGGCACTGGGCAAGTGGGCCGGGCACACACGTTGGCAGGCAGGCAAATGCAATTAGAATTACACTAGCAGACTGATGTTTCACAGTCAAAAAAGTTTTTTTAAAAAAATTTACACTACTGTTGCAACAGATATGAGTGGTGGCACAAGTTGGCAAGAGCGCCTGGCACACACGCTGGCAGGAAGGCAACTAGAATTAGATTACAGTAGCAGACTGATGTTTCACAGTCAAAAAAGTTTTTTTAAAAAAAAAATTACACTACTGTTACAACAGATATGAGTGGTGGCACTAGTTGGCAAGTTGGCAGGCAGGCAACTGCAATTAGATTACACTAGCAGACTGATGTTTCAGAGTCAATTTTTTTTTTTTTTAAATTTACACTACTGTGACAACAGATATGAGTGGTGGCACTTAGCAAGTGGGCCTGGCACACACGCTGGCAGGCAACTACAATTAGATTACACTAGCAGACTGATGTTTCAAAGTCAAAAAAGTTTTTTTTTGCAAAATTTACACTACTGTTACAACAGTTATGAGTGGTGGCACTGGGCAAGTGGGCCGGGCACACACGTTGGCAGGCAGGCAAATGCAATTAGAATTACACTAGCAGACTGATGTTTCACAGTCAAAAAAGTTAGTTTTTTTTTTAATTATTTACACTACTGTTACACCAGATATGAGTGTTGGCACTGGGCAAGTGGGCCGGGCACACATGTTGGCAGGCAGGCAAATGCAATTAGAATTACACTAGCAGACTGATGTTTCACAGTCAAAAAAGTTTTTTTTAAAAAATTTACACTACTGTTACAACAGATATCAGTGGTGGCACTAGTTTGCAAGTGGGCCTGGCACACAATCTGGCAGGCAGGCAACTGCAATTAGATTACACTAGCAGACTGATGTTTCACAGTCAAATTTTTTTTTTTTAAATTTACACTACTGTTACAACAGATATGAGTGGTGGCACTTAACAAGTGGGCCTGGAACACACGCTGGCAGGCAGGCAACTGCAATTAGATTACACTAGCAGACTGATGTTTCACAGTCAAAAAAGTTTTTTTTTGCAAAATTTACACTACTGTTACAACAGATATGAGTGGTGGCACTAGTTGGCAAGTGGGCCTGGCACACACGCTGGCAGGCAGGCAACTGCTATTAGATTACACTAGCAGACTGATGTTTCATAGTCAAAAAAGTTTTTTTTTGCAAAATTTACACTACTGTTACAACAGATATGAGTGGTGGCACTAGTTGGCAAGTGGGCCTGGCACATACGCTGGCAGGCAGGCAACTGCTATTAGATTACTCTAGCAGACTGATGTTTCACAGTCAAAAAAGTTTTTTTTTTTAAATTTACACTACTGTTACAACAGATATGAGTGGTGGCACTAGTTGGCAAGTGGGCCTGGCACACACGCTGGCAGCCAGGCAACTGCTATTAGATTAAACTAGCAGACTGATGTTTCACAGTCCAAAAAGTTTTTTTTTTAAATTTACACTACTGTTACAACAGATATAAGTGGTGGCACTAGTTGGCAAGTGGGCCTGGCACACACGCTGGCAGGCAGGCAACTGCAATTAGATTACACTAGCAGACTGATGTTTCACAGTCAAAAAAGTTTTTTTTTTTTAAATTTACACTACTGTTACAACAGATATGAGTGGTGGCACTAGTTGGCAAGTGGGCCTGGCACACATGCTGGCAGGCAGGCAACTGCAATTCGATTACACTAGCAGACTGATGTTTCACAGTCAAAAAAGTTTTTTTAAAAAAATTTACAATACTGTTACAAAAGATATGAGTGGTGGCACTAGTTGGCAAGTGGACCTGGCACACACGCTGGCAGGCAGGTAACTGCAATTAGATTAAACTAGCAGACTGATGTTTCACAGTCAAAAAAGTTTTTTTTTTTTTTAAATTACACTACTGTTACAACAGATATGAGTGGTGGCACTAGTTGGCAAGTGGGCCTGGCACACACGCTGGCAGGCAGGCAACTGCTATTAGATTACACTAGCAGACTGATGTTTCACAGTCAAAAAAGTTGTTTTTTTTAAATATTTACACTACTGTTACAACATATATGAGTGGTGGCACTTAGCAAGTGGGCCTGGCACACACGCTGGCAGGCAGGCAACTGCTATTAGATTACACTAGCAGACTGATGTTTCACAGTCAAAAAAGTTTTATTTTAAAAAATTTACTCTACTGTTACAACAGATATGAGTGGTGGCACTTAGCAAGTGGGCCTGGCACACACGCTGGCAGGCAGGCAACTGCTATTAGATTACACTAGCAGACTGATGTTTCACAGTCAAAAATATTTTTTTTTTTAAATTTACACTACTGTTACAACAGATATGAGTGGTGGCACTTAGCAAGTGGGCCTGGCACACACGCTGGCAGGCAGGCAACTGCTATTAGATTACACTAGCAGACTGATGTTTCAAAGTCAAAAAAAGTTTTTTTTTTTAAATTTATACTACTGTTACAACAGATATGAGTGGTGGCACTAGTTGGCAAGTGGGCCTGGCACACACGCTGGCAGGCAGGCAACTGTTATTAGATTACACTAGTAGACTGATGTTTCACAGTCAAAAAAGTTTTATTTTAAAAAATGTACACTACTGTTACAACAGATATGAGTGGTGGCACTTAGCAAGTGGGCCTGGCACACACGCTGGCAGGCAGGCAACTGCTATTAGATTACACTAGCAGACTGATGTTTCACAGTCAAAAGAGTTTTTTTTTTTAAATTTACGCTACTGTTACAACAGATATGAGTGGTGGCACTAGTTGGCAAGTGGGCCTGGCACACACGCTGGCAGGCAGGCAACTGCTATTAGATTACACTAGCAGACTGATGTTTCACAGTCAAAAAGATTTTTTTTTTAAATTTACACTAATGTTACAACAGATATGAGTGGTGGCACTTAGCAAGTGGGCCTGGCACACACGCTGGCATGCAGGCAACTGCTATTAGATTACACTAGCAGACTGATGTTTCACAGTCAAAAAAGTTTACACTACTGTTACAACAGATATGAGTGGTGGCACTAGTTGGCAAGTGGGGCTGGCACACACGCTGGCAGGCAGGCAACTGCTATTAGATTACACTAGCAGACTGATGTTTCACAGTCAAAAAGATTTTTTTTTTTAAATTTACACTAATGTTACAACAGATATGAGTGGTGGCACTTAGCAAGTGGGCCTGGCACACACGCTGGCAGGCAGGCAACTGCTATTAGATTACACTAGCAGACTGATGTTTCACAGTCAAAAAAGTTTTTTTTTTAAATTTACACTACTGTTCCAACAGATATGAGTGGTGGCACTAGTTGGCAAGTGGGCCTGGCACACACGCTGGCAGGCAGGCAACTGCTATTAGATTACACTAGCAGACTGATGTTTCACAGTCAAAAAAGTTTTTTTTTTTTAAATTTACACTACTGTTACAACAGATATGAGTGGTGGCACTAGTTGGCAAGTGGGCCTGGCACACAAGCTGGCAGGCAGGCAACTGCTATTAGATTACACTAGCAGACTGATGTTTCACAGTCAAAAAAGCTTTTTTTTTAAATTTACACTACTGTTACAACAGATATGAGTGGTGGCACTAGTTGGCAAGTGGGCCTGGCACACACGCTGGCAGGCAGGCAACTGCAATTAGATTACACTAGCAGACTGATGTTTCACAGTCAAAAAAGTTTTTTAAAAAAATTTACACTACTGTTACAACAGATATGAGTGGTGGCACTAGTTGGCAAGTGGGCCTGGCACACACGCTGGCAGGCAGGCAACTGCAATTAGATTACACTAGCAGACTGATGTTTCAAGTCAAAAAAGTTTTTTTTTAAATTTACACTACTGTTACAACAGATATGAGTGGTGGCACTAGTTGGCAAGTGGGCCTGGCACACACGCTGGCAGGCAGGCAACTGCTATTAGATTACACTAGCAGACTGATGTTTCACAGTCAAAAAAGTTTTTTTTTTTAAATTTACACTACTTTTACAACAGATATGAGTGGTGGAACTAGTTGGCAAGTGGGCCTGGCACACACGCTGGCAGGCAGGCAACTGCTTATAGATTTTACTAGCAGACTGATGTTTCACAGTCAAAAAAGGTTTTTTTTTTTTACAAAATTTACACTACTGTTACAACAGATATGAGTGGTGGTACTGAGAATGCAGGATCAGAATGAATCTAAAATGGCTGCTGTCCAGGAGCTGGGAGGGTCTGGGAGGGAGTGTCTGCTGCTGATTGGTGGAAATGTGTCTGCAGACTGTGAGATACAGGGTCAAAGTTTACTCAATGATGACGAATAGGGGGCGGATCGAACATCGCATATGTTCGCCCGCCCCGGCGAACGCGAACAAGCTATGTTCGCCGGGAACTATTTGCCGGCGAACTATTCGCGACATCACAGGGGCCGAATTATGATTGTGTGAGCGGACATGATCCGATATTGCAAAACACAGCATACTGGTACTGGCCAATAGTATCGAAGTATGCAGGTAATTGGAAGCAGGAGCATAGTATGAGGGTACTACACAGCAGAAAAGGTGATAGAGCCCAGGCGCCTACCCTAGGAAGGCTAGGTTTGAGTAATGTATATCAAATTTTGCTAAAAATAACTTTTATTACATTCCACATATAAATAAAATCGAAGTGCAATTGGTATACACAATGAGCAATAGTCGCTTTAAGAACAATAATTATAAAACAGTATTTAAAAAGCAATATAAAAGCAATTGAAATTATACTTCATGGATCCATGATCAAGGGAAACAGGTAATGGCAGTAGATTATACAATAGGTAAGAACAGTGGTAAATTCAAAAACAATACTAAGGTATTCAAATCATATAAAAGTTCATAAAATCCCAAAAGTTCAAAATATCCAAAGCAACTCCAAAGTGGTGTTTATAATCCTGTGATAAAAAATATATTTGTGTGAAATTCCAATAAAGAAATTCCAATAAAAAATAAAAATATATGTCATGTGTAATCCAAATAGAGTGTGATCAATATATTTGATCCAAAAAAATAGTCAAATCCAAATAGGTGATTAAAGTTGAAAAAACGTGAAAATTGTGTGATCAGAAGAGATTTCAGGAAATAGGTGAGGTCGGTGGCTTATATAGCAAAGTCAAATAGGATCAAAAATGTGTTCTGCAATGTCCCAATAAGCAATTGGTATAAAAACAAGAAAGCAATGGGTATAAAAACAAAAATGAATGAAGATAACAAGGGGAAAAAAACAGACGATCCACCTGTGGAAAAAACAAAAACAAAATATAGTGTAGGATGTCCTAAAAAATAGCAAATAATGGAATAAGGCTTACCAGTGCTGGTCTACGCGTTTCGGCCTGTACTAGGCCTTTCTCAAGACTGTTTTTTGCATGTTAGAGGTGGCCTTATATAGGGTGTTTTACCGGATGCTATAAATTCGTTAACTTCCGGTTTTTCATTTTGCGTTTTTATCAACAAACAAATTAAACTGTAAACTTAGTTTAGAGATAATAAATTAAAAGATTAGGGATAATTCAGGATTTCATAGTCCTTATACCTTGGAACAATACTTTTTGGTAAGGTATATAACTGTTTGGTAGGCTACGTTAGCCTCGTGACGTCACTTCCGGTGCAGGTAATTTGTTGCGATCATGAAATAATGATCGTGGACTTCAATTGATTATATATGCACTTAAACTTTTGTATGGGGTTGTGAATCCGCTCAATTGATTATAAAAATAGATACCTTATGTACAGGGAGGAATTTAAAAGTACTATGAATCGGTCCGTAATCGGACCAACCTGATTGGTCGTGACGTCACGACATAGAATAGGCACCTTTGATTGGCTCTAGAAGAGGTGTGTTTGTTTATTCATGGTGTGTATTGGGGCTACGTGAGTGGCCCTGTTTTGGAGGTGTGAGAATTCTTTCTCTTTTGATTGGAGATGGGAGGTGTAGCTTATTCGGACGGAACATCTCGGTATAATTTTATACCGGTTTTACGAGATTCAATAGTATGAATGGTGTTGTGGTTGATATTAATTCAGACATATATTCAAAATGCATATAGCACACTGTGTTAGGTTAGAATAGTGTTATGTTGTAGAACCTGCGTTTTTCTTTGTAGTCAGACAAGAACAGTGAATTTGAATATCGTGCGTGTCTGTTAAATGCACAGAGGAATATTCTGAGCAGACAGATATTACAATCCCTGAATTTAATACAAAAGACAATAAGGGGGTTCTGTAGCATTGGTTATAAATTAAATTAGATGCAATTAAAATAGGAATGGAGATAGCGTTTTTCAAAAACTGACAGTTCAGAAATAATGGGGATAATTCTTTAACTTGTTTGTATTAAAATAATAAAAAATAAAATTTATAACTCTCATTATGTATGGGGTAAAGTTAAAAGCAAATTCTGTTACGACAACTTGGGCTTCTTTTCTTCCTCATATTTGTTGCAAAATAAGATTGCATTCCAAAGGGGGTATAGAAGAATCTTAATAGAACATGTATATTCTGTGTGTATTAGTGGGGGGTTAGAGATGGACCTCATCTATAAAGAGGGCAACAATTCTACTCGGTAGCTGTCTTTTTTGGCAACCTCTATATTATGGTCTATGAAGAATGTTAAAAAGAGCTTTGGTATAACTTAGAATTGGAGGGTTTATAATTGAATATAGATGGGGATATGCGAAAGTTCACTTATGTAATATATTCAAAAATTTTTTGTGAATAAGGAATATTTAGTGAGTAAAAGATTCGGAGGGGCACTAATCTTCAAGCTTACAGAATGTATGTTTCCCATTCAAACGGTGGCTGGTTAGGCCTATGTAGTTGGGGTAAGCTAGTGTGATCAATGATTATGAGTTCTTTAAGAACCTTACATGAGAGCTAGATTAGTTAAGGGTATAGTTTAGTGTTTGTGACTTTAGTGTCACTAAAGTCAAACTTTGTAGCTAAGTGAAGTTGTGTTCTCAGACAGCTATAGTCTTATATTTAGGGAGTGTTTTAAAACTTGATCTTAAGGGATAGTCCTAAGGATGAAATATTATATCCTGGATGATCAAAGGGAGTGCTAGAGAGGGGATGCTATATCCTAGATGATCAAAGGGAAGTTATTCTAGACCTTGTGACTGTCAGTCTTCATAGTCCGGGAAGTTTATGGACCATTATATGGTCAAATCTTATTAAAAAGGTACGGCAGATTTTCTTTATAGTCAGAGATTGGATAAACCATTCATATGGTCAAACCATATTGAAGAGATGCGATAGATCTTCTTTATTGTTAAGACCTCTTGGATACAGACAATCTAGGTTGAAAATCCACCTAGATTCCGCTGTGAGGAGTTTCTTTTCATAATGGCCTCCTCGCCAGTCTTTTTTAATCTTCTGTATCCCTAGAAAGGTAAGCTCTTTAGTATTACCTCTGTGTTTCTCGGCAAAATGTTTGTATAGGGCTGTGTCTGTGTTCAATTTTTCAATAAGCAACAGGTGTTCTCGTATCCTGTCCTTTAAAATCCTAGAGGTTTGGCCTACATATTGTAGGCCACATGAACATTGAAGCATATAAATAATACCTCTATCCTGGCATCTGATTAGATCTTGAATTTTATGTATTACCTTAGTGTTATGGCAACTGAACGATACTGCTTTAATGTGCACGATGCACATGGAAAAAACCCTTTGATTTCTTTTCCGAAAACGTTTTTTATTCCAGAGGTCTTTTTCTTCAGGATACTTGGGGCTATTTGGTTTTTTAAATTCCTGGTTTCATGAACATGAACAGGTACTACACAGCAGAGCACACAGTATGTAGGTATTAGCATGCATAATCACACCATGAAGGTAATGGATAGCAGGGACACAGTATATTGGTATACAGGAAATAGCAAGCAGATGTATACATTATACAGGCAATAGCAAGCAGATGTATGCAGTATACGGGCAATAGCAAGCAGATGTATACAGTATACAGGCAATAGCAAGCAGATGTATACAGTATACAGGCAATGGCAAGCAGATCTATACAGTATACAGAATACAGGCAATGGCAAGCAGATGTATAGAGTATACGGCAATGGCAAGCAGATGTATACAGTATACAGAATACAGGCAATGGCAAGCAGATCTATACAGTATACAGAATACAGGCAATGGTAAGCAGATGTATACAGTATACAGGCAATGGCAAGCAGATGTATATAGTATACAGGCAATGGCAAGCAGATCTATACAGTATACAGAATACAGGCAATGGCAAGCAGATGTATACAGTATACAGGCAATGGCAAGCAGATCTATACAGTATACAGGCAATGGCAAGCAGATCTATACAGTATACAGAATACAGGCAATGGCAAACAGATGTATACAGTATACAGGCAATAGCAAGCAAGCAGATGTTTACAGTATACAAGCAATGGCAAGCAGATGTATACAGTATACAGGCAATAGCAATCAGATCTATACAGTATACAGGCAATGGCAAGCAGATCTATACAGTATACAGAATACAGGCAATGGCAAGCAGATCTATACAGTATACAGAATACAGGCAATAAAAAGCAGATCTATACAGTATACAGGCAATAGCAAGCAAGCAGATGTATACAGTATACAGGCAATGGCAAGCAGATGTATACATAACAGTATACAGGCAATAGCAAACAGATGCATACAGTATACAGGCAATCAGATACACAGTATGGAAATCATTGCCAGTGGGAACACAGTATGACATAGAAGCTACAAAGACAGCAGGGGGTGGTGAGGGCAAATTATATCATATATAATATATTATATTAAGTCATAGGAGGAAATGTAAGCAGTGGGAAATAGTACAGATACATTAAAGGGTACAGGTTACCAATTTTCTACAACACATTTCTAAAAGGATGTTTTTTGCAACCTGTGTATTGGAATTTACATTTTAGGCATTACATTAAATATATCACATTGAATTACAATCTACACAATTTATAGTAGCCGCCTGTAGACTGTGCAACTGCATTTATGAAAGCCTGGTTTCCTCAAAACACCCATTATGATTTAAATCTTTGTTTCAATGACTACTCAATGCAGTAGAACCTTGAAGGCCACCTCTTTTCAGAATGCATTTTAACAGTTTTTCACCACTAGAGGGTGTTAGTTCACATGTTTCATATAGATAGACTGTGCTCGTGCACGTGAAGTTATCTGGGAGCAGGCACTGATTGGCTAAACTGCAAGTCTGTCAAAAGAACTGAAATAAAGGGGCAGTTTGCAGAGGCTTAGATACAAGATAATCACAGAGGTTAAAAGTATATTAATATAACTGTGTTGGTTATGCAAAACTGGGGAATGGGTAATAAAGAGATTATCGATCTTTTAAAACAATAAAAATTCTGGTGTAGACTGTCCCTTTAATTCGCTAGACTGGAAATACCGCATTCCATTTATTTTTATATCAGGGTCAGGCAAGGTTAATAATAATGCTATGCAAAATTATATGGCACTAATGAATCAGGACCCATACATTCAATAAGATAATACGTGCTAATCTCTTCTAGTTTAATTACAAACTATACATATATTATCTAATGGGATTATGAAGTACTGCATTATACAGTCAAGAAACAGGCATACCAAAAACAAATTTGCAGTATTCTTTCATTTTTTATTTTGCACCATTTTCATGTAATTTAACTCTGAAAATTGTGGATTTTCAGTCTCTGAACTGAAACTGAACATTGCAGACTTCTCAAGGCTATTTCAAAAAGATATAAAGGTACAGACTAGAAGGTACACAATATAAATGTACAGACCAGCAGGAACACAATATAAAGGTAGAGGCTAGCAGGAACACAATATAAAGGTAGAGGCTAGCAGGAACACAATATAAATGTACAGGCTAGAAGGAACACAATATAAATGTACAGGCTAGCAGGAACACAATATAAAGGTAGAGGCTAGCAGGAACACAATATAAATGTACAGACCAGCAGGAACACAATATAAAGGTACAGGCTAGTAGGAACACAATATAAAGGTACAGACCAGCAGGAACACATTATAAAGGTACAGGCTAGCAGGAACACAATATAAAGGTACAGGCTAGCAGGAACACAATATAAAGGTAGAGGGTAGCAGGAACACAATATAAAGGTAGAGGCTAGCAGGAACACAATATAAAGGTACAGGCTAGCAGGAACACAATATAAAGGTACAGGCTAGCAGGAACACAATATAAGGGTACAGGCTAGCAGGAACACAATATAAAGGTACAGGCTAGCAGGAACACAATGTAAAGTTACAGGCTAGAAGGAACACAATATATAAATGTACAGACCAGCAGGAACACAATATAAAGGTACAGGCTAGCAGGAACACAATATAAAGGTACAGGACAGCAGGAACACAATATTAAGGTAGAGGCTAGCAGGAACACAATATAAAGGTACAGGCTATCAGGAACACAATATAGGAGGATTCCGGTTCCGGTGGGAGGAGCCAGCGTCATGGTGGTTGAGTCAGGACGCTAAGGGCTCGCAAAAATTCTTCACTTCCACATGCCAGTTGTTGGAGTGTGAAATACTCCCTAGGGCAATTACATCCTGCTGGTGGTGTTGGTGGCGGAACAGCGGCGCAAGCAGAGTGGCTCGGTTGCATGAGTCAGACCCCTGAAGCAGGGAGGCGCAGTGTAAATATACTACAGGTCTGTTCAACGACCCAAAGCCCTGAGTGTTGGTGCTTGAGCAAGTCCTTGTCCTGATGAGGGCCAAGCTACATCGCGATATCACATTCAGAGAAGTACTAGCTGTGAAGGAGGAGCAGAGCAATTGTGGGCCTAGAGCACGGCAGAAATACTCACGAGGCTGACTAAAAAACAGGGGCCGACTGTCTAAACGCCGACAAGTTTATATGCTGCGTAGGTGTACAGGAGTGGTGTGCCGTGCAGAGGACCGATCGTGGCCATAAACACAGAGGTTTGGATTACTGCACCCTGCTGATTGCACAGGAGATAAATTACTACCCGGTCAGACAGCAACTGAAATCATTGTGGGATACATCAAATCACTGTCAAGTGAGGATTTCGTCCAGGACAAAAACCGGGTGACGGCAAAGATGGTTTTAGGGCCCGCTGGATATATGCAAGTATATAAGATTTAAGATGTGTCTTGACATTCCTAGCATAATAAGTCTGCATTTCTGTCTTTTTGTTTATGTGGAGTCATAACTTAGACATCCTGGTATTTCACGGTGACTCTTTGAAGTATAAAGCATAAAGTAACTTATAGCAATTCTAGATACTTAAAGTGCATATACTACCTTAAGAGCTTTAAGATCTAGCACTGGACTCTGAGCAAAAAAAAAAAAGCATTAAGCATTGCCTACCAGAGGCTAAAAAGCAACAAAGAATGGTAGATATCAGGCTCACAGAGTCTTTATGTGGACTTTATTTGGACTTTATATCCTAAATTTATATTTAGTTTTTATCTTTGCAACTAAACAAAAAACAATTTTGCGTTCTTTTTGTCCCTGATTTACAGGATAGGCTAATGGTTTAAATTAAACAAAGTAAGAGCTATAAGGTGTTGGTAGCTTGTATTTTTATGTATTTTCTTTTTTTTCAGGAAAACGGTTATGCTATAGATGTGTTTCCCTAATAACTGTTGTTACCTGAGTGGCTCTCTATATCCCTAAGTTAAGAAAGTACCCAGATCAGCTAAGTCTTGGGATAAGAATAACATTGGAATGATATAACTTTAAGCTAACAGCCCCCAAACCTACGCCTAGATTTAGAGTTCTGCGTTAGCCGTCAAAACCAGTGTTAGGGGCTCCTAACTCTGGTTTTGGCCGCCTGCTGGTATTTAGAGTCAGTCAGGAAAGGGTCTAACGCTCACTTTGCAGCCCGACTTTTCCATACCGCAGATCCCCCTACGCCATTTGCGTATCCTATCTTTTCAATGGGATCTTCCTAACGCCGGTATTTAGAGTCTTGGCTGAAGTGAGCGTTAGAAATCTAACGACAAAACTCCAGCAGCAGAGAAAAGCCAGGAGTTAAGAGCTTTCTGGGCTAATAAAGCTCTTAACTACTGTGCTCTAAAGTACACTAACACCCATAAACTAACTATGTACCCCTAAACCGAGGTCCCCCCACATCGCCGCCACTCTAATAAAATTTTTTAACCCCTAATCTGCCGACCGCACACCGCCACAACCTACATTATCCCTATGTACCCCTAATCTGCTGCCCCTAACACCGCCGACCCCTATATTATATTTATTAACCCCTAATCTGCCGCCCCCAACGTCGCCGCCACCTACCTACAATTATTAACCCCTAATCTGCCGACCGGACCTCACCGCTACTCTAATAAATTTATTAACTCCTAAAGATAAGTCTAACCCTAACACTAACACCCCCCTAAGTTAAATATAATTTTTATCTAACAAAATAAATTAACTCTTATTAAATAAATTATTCCTATTTAAAGCTAAATACTTACTTGTAAAATAAACCCTAATATAGCTACAATATAAATTATAATTATAATGTAGCTATTTTAGGATTAATATTTATTTTACAGGTAACTTTGTATTTATTTTAACCAGGTACAATAGCTATTAAATAGTTAATAACTATTTAATAGCTACCTAGTTAAAATAATTACAAAATTACCTGTAAAATAAATCCTAACCTAACTTACAATTAAACCTAACACTACACTATAAATAAATTAATTAAATAAAATACCTACAATTATCTACAATTAAACCTAACACTACACTATCAATAAATTAATTACATACAAATACCTACAAATAAATACAATTAAATAAACTAACTAAAGTACAAAAAATAAAAAAAGAACTAAGTTAAAAAAAATAAAAAAATTATTTACAAACATTACAAAAATATTACAACAATTTTAAGCTAATTACACCTACTCTAAGCCCCCTAATAAAATAACAAAGCCCCCAAAATCAAAAAATGCCCTACCCTATTCTAAAATAGAAATAGAAAAGCTCTTTTACCTTACCAGCCCTTAAAAGGGCCTTTTGCGGGGCATGCCCCAAAGAATTCTGCTCTTTTGCCTGTAAAAAAAACATGCAATGCCCCCCCCAACATTACAACCCACCACCCACATACCCCTAATCTAACCCAAACCCCCTTAAATAAACCTAACACTAAGCCCCTGAAGATCTCCCTACCTTATCTTCACCATGCCGGGTATCACTGATCTGTCCAGAAGAGGCTCCGAAGTCTTCATCCAAGCCCAAGCGGGGGCTGAAGAGGTCCATCATCGGGCTGAAGAGGTCCATCATCAGGCTGAAATCTTGATCCAAGCGGGGGCTGAAGAGATCCATCATCCGGCTGAAGTCTTCTATCAAGCGGCATCTTCAATCTTCTTTCTTCCGGATCGATCTTCATCCCGCCGACGCGGAACATCCATCCTGGCCGACGACTTCCCGACGAATGACGGTTCCTTTAAGGGACGTCATCCAAGATTAATGTAGGAAAATTCTGATTGGCCGATGGAATCAGCCAATCAGATTCAAGTTCAATCCGATTGGCTGATCCAATCAGCCAATCACATTGAGCTTGCATTCTATTGGCTGTTCCGATCAGCCAATAGAATGCTAGCTCAATCTGATTGGCTGATTGGATCAGCCAATCGGATTGCACTTGAATCTGATTTGCTGATTCCATCAGTCAATCAGAATTTTCCTACCTTAAAGGGACATGAAACCCACATTTTGTCTTTCATGATTTAGAAAGAGAATGTAATTCTAAACATCTTTCTAATTTACTTCTATTACCTAATTTGTTTTATTCTCTTGATATTCTTTGCTGAAAAGCATATCTAGATATGCTCAGTAGCTGCTGATTGGTTGCTGCACAAAGAAGCCTCGTGTGATTGGCTCACCATGTGCATTGCTTTTTCTTCAACTAAGGATATCTAAAAAATGAAGCAAAATAAATAATAGAAATAAATTGTAATGTTGTTTAAATTTGTATTCTCTATCTGAACCATGAAAGAAAGATTTTGGGTATAGTAGCCCTTTAATTCCGATTGGCTGATAGAATCCTATCAGCCAATCGGAATTCGAGGGACGCCATCTTGGATGAAGTCCCTTAAAGGAACCATCATTCGTCGGGAAGTCGTCGGCCAGGATGGATGTTCCGCGTCGGCGGGATGAAGATGGATCCGGAAGAAAGAAGATTGAAGATGCCGCTTGATAGAAGACTTCAGCCAGATGAGGGATCTCTTCAGCCCCCGCTTGGATCAAGACTTCAGCCGGATGATGGATCTCTTCAGCCTTCGCTTGGATCAAGACTTCAGCCGGATGATGGACCTCTTCAGCCCCATGATGGACCTCTTAAGCCCCCGCTTGGGCTCTGATGAAGATTTCGGAGCCTCTTCTGGACGGATCGGTGATACCCGGTGTGGTGATCTTCAGGGTTTATTTAAGGGGGGTTTGGGTTAGATTAGGGGTATGTGGGTGGTGGGATGTAATGTTGGGGGGGGGTATTGTATGTTTTTTTTTACAGGCCTTTATCAAGGGTCTTGATAAAGGCCTAGCACGGGCCGAAACGCGTAGACCAGCACTGGTAAGCCTTATTCTATTATTTCCAACGTTAAAGGACAATCTACACTATATTTGTTTTTGTTCTTTTTTCCACAGGTGGATCGTAATCGTTTGTTTTTATATTCATAATTTTTTTTTGGATCACTTCAAAATATGGCACTGTGATTGCAGACTGTTTATTCTTACCACACTATATATACTATTTCTATTACACACTGGATATCTACTAATTCAATTTGGATTTATTCCTCACTTTTTCATCACTGGATTCTACAAGCACCTAGTTTTCTACACCACCTTCATCATCTGGATATTTTTTGTGAATTATTGTGGACTTTGACACAGTACATTTTTTGTGGACTTTGTATATATTTTTAACTTTTATATTTTTCACATAATTTTTCACACATTTTTTCACTATTTTAAACAACTTTTCTACACCACTTTTTACCTATTTTGAATAATAGGACCACCGCCATTGTTCTTATTGTTTTTTACTGTTGACCCATTCCTGAAATTGTTTTTTAATTTGTTGTTGCATATCTGTATCCCCTGTTTTTATCACACATTGAATGTTTTATCCCCCACTCATGGATCCATGAAGTGTATTATATTGCAATACCATTGTTTTTATTTATTTTTTTATTATTGATTAAGTGTATTACATTGCAATTCTTTATTGAAGTGTTCTTGTATTAAGTGGTTTCTGCGAGGAAGCACTTTTATTAAATCACATTATTTTAGCACGCTTCCGGTTCTTTGACCTTAGCCTCCTTAGGGTAGGCGCCTGGGCTCATTCCTTTTTCATACTACTTTCCTCTCAGGGTACTAGCTAGGAGTCACCCGCCCCCAGGCAAAGAGGTATTTTCTTTTCGGCGCTTAGGTTTACCCCCTCTCCAACACTGTTCATAGGGATAATGTAGGTTGCGGCGGTGTACGGAGCGGCAGATTAGGGGTTAATAATAAAATGCAGGGGTCAGCAATAGCGGGGGCGGCAGATTAGGGGTTAATAAGTGTAAGATTAGGGGTGTTTAGACTCGGGGTACATGTTAGGGTGTTAGGTGCAGACTTAGGAAGTGTTTCCCCATAGGAAACAATGGGGCTGCGTTAGGAGCTGAACGCTGCTTTTTTGCAGGTGTTCGATTTTTTTCAAGCTTAAATGGACCCATTGTTTCCTGTGGGGGAATCGTGCATGAGCACGTTTTTGAAGCTGGCGGTGTCCATAAGCACCGCTGGTATTTAGAGTTGCAGTGGTGGTAAATTATGCTCTACGCTCCCTTTTTGGAGCCTAACGCAGCCCTTCTGTGAACTCTAAATACCAGCGGTATTTAAAAGGTGTGGGGGAAAAAAAACACGCGTAGCTAACGCACCCCTTTGGCCGCAGAATTCTAAATCTAGAGGCTAGTTTGATAAGAGAGGAAGCTCTAAGGGTTTGGAACACTGGGTACACTAGGAAAACGAACTGTAAAATAGCTGAAATTCTTTGGTTAAACAAACTAAATGATGTGAGCAGTGTTAGTTGCTTTGCTTTGAATAAGTGACTGGTTAAGTTTTATAAAGTACAAATCATAAGATACTGGTAAAAATCAATAAAAGACCTATGTATGATAGTCGGGGGTTCTTGGTGAACCACGCAAATTAGACCTTTTCTTTCTGTTTGTTTTTCTTAAATGTAATGTTAACATTCTAGCTCAGATACATGATCCAGCAATTCGCATAGATAAAGGTCTCAGTTAATCCCTTAGGGGTGTGGCCAGGAGAAGAGGGAAGAAAAAGGAAAGAAAAAAAAAAGCAGAAAAAAATAATAAAAAAATAAATAAAATATATATATATATATATATAAAGGCACGTCACGTTGGTTTTTGTTTACACTTGGTGCTTTTTAGCACAGTTTTAACGTGAGATTAATAGAAGCACGTTCACATTTTTGTTTGCTTAGCACATAGTATAAGTAGCAATTATATGCACACAACCCTTGCCTCCTTGCAAAAAAAGAGTTGTTAAGGTAGTTAATACTAGGTTTTTCCCAAAAGGGGTTCGCCCTACAGGGGGAGTTAAATAAGTCATGCCACAAAGTCACCGCAAGAGGTGTCTGGACACAAAAACACACAACTTTCACGCTACACTGTACATGGATAAATTTATCACCAACAATAAAAGTCATTCCCCGGCCATGCCTGCCAAGCAAAAAGATAAGAGAACATGAATTTCTGACACACACATAGAAAGTACTTCTGAGCCGATAATACATAAAAATGACATCTAGCATGTGGTATCCCAGATGTCCGAGATTTTTCTTCCACAATTTGAAATGCTTAAAAACCAAACGGCTAATATAATGACAGAACTTAAACAATTTGCTAGCCGTCTTACAGAAGTGCAAGATAGAGTGTCCAGTAATGAGGACATACTTTACAAGCAGGAAAAAATTCTAACAGACAATAGTAAGACATTAATTATGTTACAGGACAAAATTCATGAGTTAGAAGACCGATCGCGACGAAATAATTTAAAAATCATAGGTCTGCCAGACAATGGCGAATTCCCTGATTTGATAGCTTTTGCCAGTTCTACCCTACCCTTGGCCCTGGGCATTCCCCGTGGTGATACACCAATTCTAGTTGAAAGGGCACATTGCTTGGGTTTGGCTAGAGATAGTCAAAGAGATAAGAATCATAATAGGCCGGTTCTGGTAAAATATTTAAATTATCAGGACAAGAACAATATCCTGAGGGCCTATAGGAAAACAGGGAAGCTAGAGATAGGTCAAACCAAAGTATTACTGTTCCAGGACTTCTCCAGCGAAACTTCAATGAAAAGAAAAGAGCTGACTCCTTATTGCACCAGGTTAATTACTGCAGGCTTTAAGGTCAGATTAGTATACCCCGCTAAAATAATTGTGGAGGAAATGGGGCGCAATGTTACTTTAGTTAACCCAGAAGAAGCGAGAGATTTCTGTAAAAATAGGCAAGTATGGTAAATATGGGTGGCTGGAGAAGAGACTTTAGATGTTAAAGATGCTGACTTTAGGGGCCTTAAGGTTTTTAAGTATTATGGATGGTTTTTTTGTTTTTTTTGTGTTGTTTTTTTTGGGGGTTTTTTGCGCTCTCTCCTCCTCTGCAGCTGCGCGCGCATCTGCCTTATTTATACATTCTTAGAAAATGGCTAAAAAATGCTAGAACAAGCCAAGGTGACTAGATGAGGAAGATTAAGTTTATCTCATGGAATTTAGGTGGGATAACATCTCCAAAAAAGAGGAAGTTAATAATCAAACATTTAGCTAAATTTAAACCAGATATTGTCCTATTACAGGAAACACATCTTAAAAATATTGAAGTGCAGAAACTTAAATGTAAATGGGTGGGCCAAGTAATAGCAACAGATTGTGCCGGGAGGAAGCGGGGGGTTGCTTTTCTAATTAGCAAGGATCTGGAGTATAATATCCAGGAAATCCAAATAGATTTTAATGATAGATGGATAATTTTAACGATGGAAATTTTAAAAGCTAAATATGTAGTGTGCAATGTCTACGGTCCTAATGTTAAGGACCAACTTTTCTGGGATGATATTACGGCAAGATTAATGCTGAAAGATGAGCAAAATATAATACTCGCCGGAGATTTCAATTTAACTCCAATACCCTTACTAGATAGGTTCCCTCATAGGCAGAAGGGAAGGTCTCTGCAGAATTCCAAAATATTTTTCCAAATATGTAAAGATTTAAGCCTACATGACATATGGCGCGTTCATCACCCTGATGGAAAAAGTTTTACTTCCGAGTCTCATGTGCATAAATCTTTTTCGCGGATTGATTTTTTTTAGTTTCAAACGCCCTATTACGGGAAGATGTATCTGCAGATATTGGTGAAATTGTTATATCAGATCACGCTATAATATCACTTCTGGTAGGGGCTAGGGGTGTTCAAGTAAGTTCGGGAAATAACTTTTTCTTTCCAAAACACATGATTAATGACAGACCCTTTGGATAAAGAATAAGTGGCGTGAATATTGTATTAACAATCAAGATTACGCCAATAATTATGAGGTGTTTTGGGAGGCGGCCAAAGCATACTTAAGGGGGGAGATCAAATTATATATGATTACTTTAAAAAAAAAGTTATGGCCCGTGACACTCAATTAGCAAAAGCTGTTTCTAGGGCTTTTCAGAATTATATATTAACCCATTAAGGAAATATTGGTATGAATATTGCATGGCTAGACAAGAAAGAGATTTGTTTCTTTCAGCTAAAATGATGCAACAGGAAGCTAGACTGAATGCTGTTTATGGTGGCAGATATGGTAAATCAGTGAAGTTCCTGTCAAGGTTAGATAGGTCTAGAAAGCGGAAGAACATAATTGAGAATGTGATTGTGGATGGCCAGAATTATACGCGAACAGCGGACATTAGTAAAGTTTTTTTTAGAGTACTATAAGAGCATATACGCTGCTAAAGCTATAGATACAGAAGCTAGTACGACATTTTGGAATAAGATCAATTGCCCACAGATTACTGCAGACCAAGCTAATTTAATAAACTCTCCTATTTCTCCAGTTGAGGTCATGAAGGCGATAGAGGGAACCAAGCTTGGCAAGGCGCCCGGACCAGACCAAATCCCGGCAGAGTTTTATAGGTTGCTCAAATTAGATATTGTTTTTATTTTGACATGTCTATTTAATGAATATTTCACTGGGGGAAAATTAATGTCACGGTTTTTCTCCGCGTCAGCCATAACCCTCATATCAAAAAAGATAAAAATTTAACAGATCCTGGGTCTTATAGATCTATTTCTCTGTTGAATATAGACTATAAATTATTAACTTCTATAATAGCGAACCGTCTTAAGGAAGTACTTCAAGAAGTTATTCACCAGGACCAATCTGGTTTTAAGTGTAATAGGTCACCTACAAAAAATATTCGGAAGGCATAGATGCTGATAGAATACGTCTGGAATAAAATTAATAAGGAGAAAGTAACATATCAAGACGATATGGCTATGGTTATGGTTGACGCGGAGAAGGCATTTGACTCTATAATATGGGAACATTTATACGTGGCTCTGACAAAATTTGGTTTTTCAGGAAACCTGATAAAGTTTGTTAAAACTATATATAATTATTCAATTTCTTCTATAGTGATTAATAATACTCAAACACGTTTTTTTAAAATGGAGAAAGGTACTCGTCAGGGCTGTCCACTTTCCCCCCTTTTATTTAATTTGGCCATTGAAGCCTTAGCAATCTATCTTAGACAAGAACTTGAGGGGATAAATATTGGGGACCAGAAATTTGTTTTGTCGCTCTATGCTGATGATTTACTCTTATACTTCAAACAAACACATAAAAATATCCCTATAGCGTTTGGTGCTCTAGAATTATTTAGCAGAATTTCAGGTTATAGGGTAAATACCACCAAATCAGAGATTCTATGGATATACAAAAACAAAGATAGTAGGAGCCAATATAACCTAAAAGAGGTCGAAAGTTTTAGATATCTAGGAATCATATTACACAGAGACCCAAACAGCTGGTACAGACTTAATTTTACTCCCTTTTTCTCAAATATTAAAGCTAAGCTCCAGCGCTTGGCATTGTTCCCAATTTCTCTTTCAGCTAAAATTACAATGATAAAAACTATTTTGTTTCCCCAGATATTATATGTAATGAACAACCTTCCTTTATTTATTAAGGCAAAAGATATTAAACTGTTTAACCAGGTATGTGCTAAGTTCTTATGGAGCAAGTCGAGGCAGATGATTTCGATCAAAAAATTATCCCAGCAGAAGGAGCTTGGTGGCTTAGCTTTCCCAGATTTTAAGCTATACAATATAGCTATTTTTGCTCGCTATGGGGTGGATTGGTTGCACACCTCGGAGGTGTTAACCAACATAAGGTTAGAAGAGACCTTTATATACCCGTTCTCATGTAAAGCTATTCTACACTGCTCTGGCGCGCAGTTACTAACTAATATAAAAATGTCTACTAGTATATATAATGTGGTGTAAGCTTGGCAATTGTTATGTTCCCGTCTCAAGATTAATTACCATATATCACTTTTTTTATTGATTAGAGGAAATCCTGAGTTCCTACCTGGATGTTATTGTAAGCCATTTAGAGACTGGGATAACAGAGGGCTCTCTAAGCTAACACAGTTCTTGGACGAGCGACTTAATATAAGAATCTTTGAAAGTATTGCCAACAAATTTAGGCCTAGATTTAGAGTTTGGCGTTAGCCGTGAAAACCAGCGTTAGAGGCTCCTAACGCTGGTTTTAGGCTACCTCCGGTATTTGGAGTCACTCAAAATAGGGTCTAACGCTCACTTTTCAGCCGCGACTTTTCCATACCGCAGATCCACTTATGTAAATTGCGTATCCTATCTTTTCAATGGGATTTTTCTAACTCCGGTATTTAGAGTCGTGTCTGAAGTGAGCGTTAGAACTCTAACGACAAAACTCCAGCCGCAGGAAAAAAGTCAGTAGTTAAGAGCTTTCTGGGCTAACGCCGGTTTATAAAGCTCTTAACTACTGTACTCTAAAGTACACTAACACCCATAAACTACCTATGTACCCCTAAACCGAGGTCCCCCCACATCGCCGCAACTCGATTAATTTTTTTTAACCCCTAATCTGCCGACCGCCAACTACGTTATCCTTATGTACCCCTAATCTGCTGCCCCTAACACCGCCGACCCCTATATTATATTTATTAACCCCTAATCTGCCCCCCTCAACGTCGCCTCCACCTGCCTACACTTATTAACCCCTAATCTGCCGAGCGGACCGCACCGCTACTATAATAAAGTTATTAACCCCTAATCCGCCTCATTAAACCTATAATAAATAGTATTAACCCCTAATCAGCCCTCCCTAACATCGCCGACACCTAACTTCAATTATTAACCCCTAATCTGCCGACCGGAGCTCACCGCTATTCTAATAAATGTATTAACCCCTAAAGCTAAGTCTAACCCTAACACTAACACCCCCCTAAATTAAATATAATTTTAATCTAACGAAATTAATTAACTCTTATTAAATAAATTATTCCTATTTAAAGCTAAATACTTACCTGTAAAATAAATCCTAATATAGCTACAATATAAATTATAATTACATTGTAGCTATTTTAGGATTAATATTTATTTTACAGGCAACTTTGTAATTATTTTAACCAGGTACAAATGCTATTAAATAGTTAAGAACTATTTAATAGTTACCTAGTTAAAATAATTACAAAATTACCTGTAAAATAAATCCTAACCTAAGTTACAATTAAACCTAACAATATACTATCATTAAATTAATTAAATAAAATACCTACAATTACCTACAATTAAACCTAACACTATACTATCAATAAATAAATTAAATACAATTCCTACAAATAACTACAATGAAATAAACTAACTAAAGTACAAAAAATAAAAAAGAACTAAGTTACAAAAAATAAAAAAATATTTACAAACATAAGAAAAATATTACAACAATTTTAAACTAATTACACCTACTCTAAGCCCCCTAATAAAATAACAAAGACCCCCAAAATAAAAAATGCCCTACCCTATTCTAAATTACTAAAGTTCAAAGCTCTTTTACCTTACCAGCCCTGAACAGGGCCCTTTGCGGGGCATGCCCCAAGAAGTTCAGCTCTTTTGCCTGTAAAAAAAAACATACAATACCCCCCCCAACATTACAACCCACCACCCACATACCCCTAATCTAACCCAAACCCCCCTTAAATAAACCTAACACTAAGCCCCTGAAGATCATCCTACCTTGTCTTCACCTCACCAGGTATCACCGATCCGTCCTGAATCCAAAATCTTCATCCAACCCAAGCGGGGGCTGGCGATCCATCATCCGGTGGCTGAAGAGGTCCAGAAAAGGTTCCAAAGTCTTCATCCTATCCGGGAAGAAGAGGCGATCCGGACCGGCAACCATCTTGATCCAAGCGGCATCTTCTATCTTCATCCGATGACGACCGGCTCCATCCTGAAGACCTCCACCGCGGACCCATCTTCTTCCGGCGACGTCCAACTGAAGAATGACGGTTCCTTTAAGGGACGTCATCCAAGATGGCGTCCCTCGAATTCCGATTGGCTGATAGGATTCTATCAGCCAATCGGAATTCAGGTAGGAATATTCTGATTGGCTGATGGAATCAGCCAATCAGAATCAAGTTCAATCCGATTGGCTGATCCAATCAGCCAATCAGATTGAGCTCGCATTCTATTGGCTGATCGGAACAGCCAATAGAATGCGAGCTCAATCTGATTGGCTGATTGGATCAGCCAATCGGATTGAACTTGATTCTGATTGGCTGATTCCATCAGCCAATCAGAATATTCCTACCTTAATTCCAATTGGCTGATAGAATCCTATCAGCCAATCGGAATTCGAGGGACGCCATCATGGATGACGTCCCTTAAAGGAACCGTCATTCTTCAGTTGGACGTCGCCGGAAGAAGATGGGTCCGCGGTGGAGGTCTTCAGGATGGAGCCGGTCGTCATCGGATGAAGATAGAAGATGCCGCTTGGATCAAGATGGTTGCCGGTCCGGATCGCCTCTTCTTCCCAGATAGGATGAAGACTTTGGAGCCTCTTCTGGACCTCTTCAGCCACCGGATGATGGATCGCCAGCCCCCGCTTGGGTTGGATGAAGATTTTGGAGCCAGGACGGATCGGTGATACCTGGTGAGGTGAAGACAAGGTAGGATGATCTTCAGGGGCTTAGTGATAGGTTTATTTAAGGGGGGTTTAGGTTAGATTAGGGGTATGTGGGTGGTGGGTTGTAATGTTGGGGGGGTATTGTATGTTTTTTTTTACAGGCAAAAGAGCTGAACTTCTTGGGGCATGCCCCGCAAAGGGCCCTGTTCAGGGCTGGTAAGGTAAAAGAGCTTTGAACTTTAGTAATTTAGAATAGGGTAGGGCATTTTTTATTTTGGGGGTCTTTGTTATTTTATTAGGGGGCTTAGAGTAGGTGTAATTAGTTTAAAATTGTTGTAATATTTTCTTATGTTTGTAAATATTTTTTTATTTTTTGTAACTTAGTTCTTTTTTATTTTTTGTACTTTAGTTAGTTTATTTCATTGTAGTTATTTGTAGGAATTGTATTTAATTTATTTATTGATAGTGTAGTGTTAGGTTTAATTGTAGGTAATTGTAGGTTTTATTTAATTAATTTAATGATAGTATAGTGTTAGGTTTAATTGTAACTTAGGTTAGGATTTATTTTACAGGTAATTTTGTAATTATTTTAACTAGGTAACTATTAAATAGTTCTTAACTATTTAATAGCTATTGTACATGGTTAAAATAATTACAAAGTTGCCTGTAAAATAAATATTAATCCTAAAATAGCTATAATATAAATATAATTTATATTGTAGCTATATTAGGATTTATTTTACAGGTAAGTATTTAGCTTTAAATAGGAATAATTTATTTAATAAGAGATAATTAATTTCGTTAGATGTAAATTATATTTAACTTAGGGGGGTGTTAGTGTTAGGGTTAGACTTAGCTTTAGGGGTTAATACATTTATTAGAATAGCGGTGAGCTCCAGTCGGCAGATTAGGGGTTAATAATTGAAGTTAGGTGTCGGCGATGTTAGGGAGGGCAGATTAGAGGTTAATACTATTTATTATAGGGTTAGTGAGGCGGATTAGGGGTTAATAACTTAATTATAGTAGCACTCAGGTCCGCTCGGCAGATTAGGGGTTAATAAGTGTAGGCAGGTGGAGGCGACGTTGTGGGGGGCAGATTAGGGGTTATTAAATATAATATAGGGGTCGGCGATGTTAGGGCAGCAGATTAGGGGTACATAGGGATAATGCAAGTAGCGGCGGTTTACGGAGCGGCAGATTAGGGGTTAATAATAATATGCAGGGGTCAGCGATAGCGGGGGCGGCAGATTTCGGGTTAATAAGTGTAAGGTTAGGGGTGTTTAGACTCGGGGTACATGTTAGAGTGTTAGGTGCAGACGTAGGAAGTGTTTCCGCATAGCAAACAATGGGGCTGCGTTAGGAGCTGAACGCGGCTTTTTTGCAGGTGTTAGGTTTTTTTTCAGCTCAAACAGCCCCATTGTTTTCTATGGGGGAATCGTGCACGAGCACGTTTTTGAGGCTGGCCGCTTGCGTAAGCAACTCTGGTATCGAGAGTTGAAGCTGCGTTAAATATGCTCTACGCTCCTTTTTTGGAGCCTAACGCAGCCTTTATGTGGACTCTCAATACCAGAGTTATTTTTATGGTGCGGCCAGAAAAAAGCCGGCGTTAGATTTTCGGGTCGTTACCGACAAAACTCTAAATCTAGCCGTTTATCTCCCTAACAAGCATTTCTTTGCCTATTTACAGTTGCGTCATTTCCTAAACAAGAAATTACAGTTAGGAAGTTGGTCAGAATGTTTTGCAGAAATTGGAGGGTATATCATGCTATATAAACAAGGAAAACATTCAATTTCACTTTTATATAAAATTCTACTAGCAAAGCAGGGCCAATTAAATTTCGAACAATATATATCATATTGGTCAAGACATTTCGAAGAAATTAATCACGACTATATCGAGAAGAGTATTAAATGGCTGGTTGAAGCACCGCTCCATTCCTCTTGGCACGAATCTCATTTAAAACTACTCAATAATGCATATATTTCTCCGAAAAGACTTGCTTTTTGGTCTCAGGATAATATGGGCCTCTGTTACAAATATTCTATGCCTAGGGCAGATTTGATCCATTGTTTTTGGTATTGTCTAAAAGTAAGACAATTCTGGCAGAAAGTTAATTTCTGGCTTAATAAATTTAACTCTGAGTATTTTGTTTTTGAGCCTAAAATTATTTTTTTCTTAAGTACAGGAGGTTCGAGCTCTGATTTGATTAACACTATTATATTAATTGTTCGCAATCTAGTACTAAGAAACTGGAAACATAGGAAACTTCCCCCCTTTAGTATATTCCTGGCAGCTGTAAAACAACAGATTATTTTTGAACATAATATTTCAAAACTTCATAATAAACAAATACAAAGTTTCTTTAATAAATGGGTTAAAATCAGCCAGGCATATCCTCTTCCCATACAATATATCCTCACCAAAGCGTTCCATAAAACACAGTTCTTTGAAGGCCTAATACTGATTGAAATATTCCCAGTAGCTTGGTATTGAAAGATACGGTTCCAATGGTTGACGGGCATGCAGCGGAGGAGGGGTGTTGTTTTTTTGTTTTGTTTTTTGTTGTTGTTTAGTTGTCATGTGTTTTGTTTTTGTCAGCGTTTTTGTTTTTTCTTTTTGTTTTATTATTTATATGTTTGTCATATCAGGAAATGTGCAGTATACATATAGTTCCTTTCTCAATTCTTTGCATATAAGCATCTGTATAAACAATGCTTTGTTTTTTTCTGTGTTGTCGCCATACTACCATGTGGTTCTGTATTTATTTTGATTTACCCTGCGTGGTGCACAACATGAGCGACTGTGCTCTATTACATTTTGTCTTTACTGCTGAAAAGTAAATAAACTATTTAAAAAAAAAAAAAAAGGAACACAATATAAAGGTACAGGCTAGCAGGAACACAATATAAAGGTAGAGGCTAGCAGGAACACAATATAAAGGTAGAGGCTAGCAGGAACACAATATAAAGGTACAGGCTAGCAGGAACACAATATAAAGGTAGAGGCTAGCAGGAACACAATATAAATGTACAGACCAGCAGGAACACAATATAAAGGTACAGGCTAGCAGGAACACAATATAAAGGTAGAGGCTAGCAGGAACACAATATAAAGGTACAGGCTAGCAGGAACACAATATAAAGGTAGAGGCTAGCAGGAACATAATATAAAGGTACAGACTAGCAGGAACACAATATAAGGGTACAGGCTAGCAGGAACACAATATAAAGGTACAGGCTAGCAGGAACACAATATAAAGGTACAGGCTAGCAGAAAAACAATATAAAGGTACAGACTAGCAGGAACACAATCTAAAGGTACAGGCTAGCAGGAACACAATATAAGGTACAGGCTAGCAGGAACACAATATAAAGGTACAGGCTAGCAGAAAAACAATATAAAGGTACAGACTAGCAGGAACACAATCTAAAGGTACAGACTAGCAGGAACACAATATAAAGATACAGGCTAGCAGGAGCACAATATAAAGGTACAGGCTAGCAGCAACACAATATAAAGGTACAGGTCAGCAGGAACACAATATAAAGGTACAGGCTAGCAGCAACACAATATAAAGGTACAGGCTAGCAGCAACACAATATAAAGGTACAGGTCAGCAGGAACACAATATAAAGGTACAGGCTAGCAGGAACACAATATAAAGGCACAGGCTAGCAGGAACCTAATATAAAGGTAGAGCCTAGCAGGAACACAATATAAAGGTAGAGGCTAGCAGGAACACAATATAAACGTACAGGCTAGCAGCAACACAATATAAAGGTACAGTCTAGAAAGAACACAATATATAGGTACAGGCTAGCAGTAACACAATATAAAGGTAGAGCCTAGCAGGAACACAATATAAAGGTACAGGCTAGCAGCAACACAATATAAAGGTACAGACTAGCAGCAACACAATATAAAGGTACAGGCTAGCAGGAACACAATATAAAGGTACAGATCAGCAGGAACACAATATAAAGGTACAGACCAACAGGAACACAATATAAAGGTACAGGCTAGCAGGAACACAATATAAAGGTACAGGCTAGCAGGAACACAATATAAAGGTTGAGGCTAGCAGGAACTTAATATAAAGGTACAGACCAGCAGGAACACTATATAAAGGTAGAGGCTAGCAGGAACACAATATAAAGGTACAGGCTAGCAGGAACACAATAAAAGGTACAGGCTAGCAGGAACACAATATAAAGGTACAGAATAGCAGGAACACAATATAAAGGTATATACCAGCAGGAACACATTATAAAGGTACAGGCTAGCAGGTACACAATATAAAGGTACAGGCTAGCAGAAACACAATATAAAGGTACAGGCTAGCAGGAACACAATATAAAGGTACAGGCTAGCAGGAGCACAATATAAAGGTACAGGCTAGCAGGAACACAATATAAAGGTACAGGCTAGCAGGAACACAATATAAATGTACAGGCTAGAAGGAACACAATATAAATGTACAGACCAGCAGGAACACAATATAAAGATAGGGGCTAGCAGGAACACAATATAAAGGTACAGACTAGTAGGAACACAATATAAAGGTACATGCTAGCAACAACACAATATAAAGGTACATGCTAGCAACAACACAATATAAACGTACAGACCAGCAGGAACACAATATAAAGGTACAGGCTAGCAGGAACACAATATAAAGGTACAGACCAGCAGGAACACAATATAAAGGTACAGTCTAGCAGGAACACAATATAAAGGTACAGGCTAGCAGCAACACAATATAAAGGTACAGGTCAGCAGGAACACAATATAAAGGTACAGGCTAGAAGGAACACAATGTAAAGGCACAGGCTAGCAGGAACCTAATATAAAGGTAGAGCCTAGCAGGAACACAATATAAAGGTACAGGCTAGCAGGAACACAATATAAAGGTAGAGGTTAGCAGGAACACAATATAAACGTACAGGCTAGCAGCAACACAATATAAAGGTACAGTCTTGCAAGAACACAATATATAGGTACAGGCTAGCAGGAACACAATATAAAGGTAGAGCCTAGCAGGAACACAATATAAAGGTACAGGCTAGCAGCAACACAATATAAAGGTACAGACTAGCAGCAACACAATATAAAGGTACAGGCTAGCAGGAACACAATATAAAGGTACAGACCAGCAGGAACACAATATAAAGGTACAGACCAGCAGGAACACAATATAAAGGTACAGGCTAGCAGGAACACAATATAAAGGTACAGGCTAGCAGGAACACAATATAAAGGTTGAGGCTAGCAGGAACACAATATAAAGGTACAGACCAGCAGGAACACTATATAAAGGTAGAGGCTAGCAGGAACACAATATAAAGGTACAGGCTAGCAGGAACACAATAAAAGGTACAGGCTAGCAGGAACACAATATAAAGGTATATACCAGCAGGTACACAATATAAAGGTACAGGCTAGCAGAAACACAATATAAAGGTACAGGCTAGCAGGAACACAATATAAAGGTACAGGCTAGCAGGAGCACAATATAAAGGTACAGGCTAGCAGGAACACAATATAAAGGTACAGGCTAGCAGGAACACAATATAAATGTACAGGCTAGAAGGAACACAATATAAATGTACAGACCAGCAGGAACACAATATAAAGGTACAGGCTAGCAGGAACACAATATAAAGGTTCAGACTAGTAGGAACACAATATAAAGGTACATGCTAGCAACAACACAATTTAAAGGTACATGCTAGCAACAACACAATATAAACGTACAGACCAGCAGGAACACAATATAAAGGTACAGGCTAGCAGGAACACAATATAAAGGTACAGACCAGCAGGAACACAATATAAAGGTACAGGCTAGCAGGAACACCATATAAAGGTACAGGCTAGCAGGAACACAGTTTACAGATACAGGTCAGCAGGACACAACATGTGGGTATTAGAAAGCAGGAACACAGTATGCAGATACTAACCAGCAGGAACACAGTATGTAGGTATTAGCAAGCAGGAATACAGTATGTAGGTATTAGCAAGCAGGAATACAGTATGTAGGTATTAGCAAGCAGGAACACAGTATGTAGGTATTAGCAAGCAGGAATACAGTATGTAGGTATTAGCACGCAGGAACACAGTATGTAGGTATTAGCAAGCAGGAATACAGTATGTAGGTATTAGCAAGCAGGAATACAATATGTAGGTATTAGCAAGCAGGAATACATTATGTAGGTATTAGCAAGCAGGAACACAGTATGTAGGTATTAGCAAGCAGGAATACAGTATGTAGGTATTAGCAAGCAGGAACACAGTATGTAGGTATTAGCCAGCAGGAATACAGTATGTAGGTATTAGCAAGCAGGAATACAGTATGTAGGTATTAGCAAGCAGGAACACATTATGTAGGTATTAGCAAGCAGGAATACAGTACGTAGGTATTAGCAAGCAGGAACACAGTATGTAGGTATTAGCAAGCAGGAATACAGTATGTAGGTATTAGCAAGCATGATACACAGGGGCCGAATTATGATTGTGCGAGCGGACATGATCCGATATTGCAAAACACAGCATACTGGTATTGGCCAATAGTATCAAAGTATGCAGGTAATTGGAAGCAGGAGCATAGTATGAGGGTACTACGCAGCAGAGCACACAGTATGTAGGTATTAGCATGCATAATCACACCATGCAGGTAATAGATAGCAGGGACACAGTATATTGGTATACAGGCAATAGCAAGCAGATGTATACAGTATACAGGCAATAGCAAGCAGATCTATACAGTATACAGGCAATAGCAAGCAGATGTATACAGTATACAGGCAATAGCAAGCAGATGTATACAGTATACAGGCAATGGCAAGCAGATCTATACAGTATACAAGCAATGGCAAGCAGATCTATACAGTATACAGGCAATGGCAAACAGATGTATACAGTATACAGAATACAGGCAATGGCAAGCAGATGTATACAGTATACGGCAATGGCAAGCAGATGTATACAGTATACAGAATACAGGCAATGGCAAGCAGATCTATACAGTATACAGAATACAGGCAATGGCAAGCAGATCTATACAGTATACAGAATACAGGCAATGGCAAGCAGATATATACAGTATACAGGCAATGGCAAGCAGATGTATACAGTATACAGGCAATGGCAAGCAGATCTATACAGTATACAGAATACAGGCAATGGCAAGCAGATGTATACAGTATACAGGCAATAGCAAGCAAGCAGATGTATACAGTATACAGGCAATGGCAAGCAGATCTATACAGTATACATGCAATAGCAAGCAGATCTATACAGTATACAGGCAATGGCAAGCAGATCTATACAGTATACAGAATACAGGCAATGGCAAGCAGATGTATACAGTATACGTGCAATGGCAAGCTGATGTATACAGTATATAGCAGTGATTTGCAACCTTTTTTTTGCCGTGGCACACTTTTTTACATTAAAAAATCCTGTGGAACACCACCATCCCAAAATTTTACAAAATCACACATTGTATATACAGTATATATATATACACACACTGTACTGTGCTGTCATGCCATGCCTCCTACAAACTATACATTACATATTGACATTCATTCACAAACAATCATAATGATTGCCTGTGAATGAATGTCAATTTCAGGGTTGTAAATGATGCCTGATGAGCCTGTCACATACATCCCAATATTTCAAAATTTGAAAGAGGGACACCCCCGCACTGTTGTCAGTCTGCCGCGGCACACCTGAGAATCTCTCACGGCACACTGGTTGAAAAACACTGGTATATAGAATACAGGCAATGCCAAGCAGATGTATACAGTATACAGGCAATAGCAAGCAAGCAGATGTATACAGTATACAGGCAATAACAAGCAGATGTATACAGTATACAGGCAATAGCAAGCAAGCAGATGTATACAGTATACAGGCAATAACAAGCAGATGTATACAGTATACAGGCAATAGCAAGCAAGCAGATGTATACAGTATACGGGCAATGGCAAGCAGATGTATACATAACAGTATACAGGCAATAGCAAACAGATGCATACAGTATACAGGCAATCAGATGCACAGTAGGGAAATCATTGCCAGTGGGAACACAGTATGACATAGAAGCTACAAAGACAGCAGGGGGTGGTGAGGGCAAATTATATCATATATAATATATTATATTAAGTCATAGGAGGAAATGTAAGCAGTGGGAAATAGTACAGATACATTAAATGGTAGAGGTTACCAATTTTCTACAACACATTTCTAAAAGGATGTTTTTTGCAACCTGTGTATTGGAATTTACATTTTAGGCATTACATTAAATATATCACATTGACTTACAATCTACACAATTTATAGTAGCCGCCTGTAGACTGTGCAACTGCATTTATGAAAGCCTGGTTTCCTCAAAACACCCATTATGATTTAAATCTTTGTTTCAATGACTACTCAATGCAGTAGAACTGCATAATAAACAATTGCATAATAAAAAGACAATGAATTAACATCTACTCTGAATTTGAAATAAGCAGTAGATTTTTTTTCTAACAATTTTATTTTTTCTCCCATTTTCAGGCCCCCTGTATCATGTGACAGATATCAGCCAATCACAGACTAGTATACGTCTACCCTGTTAGCTTGTGCACATGCTCAGTAGGATTTTTCCCCCCCAGAAAGTGTGAATATAAGACTGAACAGAATTTGATAATGGAAGTAAATTGGAAAGTGTCTTTAAACTTCTGCTCTTTCTGAATCCTAAAAGTTTATTTTGACTTAAATGTCCCTTTAATGTCTTTATTTTTCAGTTTTGTAAAAGAGGCCCACTGTATGTTACCACTCCTTAATTCGCTAGGCTGGAAAGACCGCATTCCATTTTTTTAATATCAGGGTCAGGCAAGGTTAATAATAATAATGCTATGCAAAATTATATGGCACTGATTCAACAAGATAATACGTGCTAATCTCTTCTAGTTTAATTACAAACTATGCATATATTACCTAATGGGATTATGACGTACTGCATTATACAGGCAACAAACAGGCATACCAAAAACAAATTTGCAGTATTCTTTCATTTTTTATTTTGCACCATTTTCATGTAATTTAACTCTGAAAATTGTGGATTTTCAGTCTCTGAACGGAAAATGAACATTGCAGACTTCTCAAGGCTATGTAAAAAAGATATATAGTTCCTGCGCTAGTTGGTATAAGCTCCTTTATTACTATTGGAAGCTTCCTCTATGCTTCCTAGGGGAGAATTGTGGTGAAAAAAGTTTTTAGGGAAGGAGCGCTCAAAAAGTGCTAATAACTTATGGAGAAAAAAAAAAAAAGAGTACAGGTGGCCCTTGGTTTACAACGGTTAAATTTGCACCGTTCCAGAATAACAACCTTTTTTTCAGTCATGTTACTGTTATTGAAAAGCATTGAGAAGCAGTGCATTAATTAAAATAGCCAATAGGTGGAGCTGTCTGATTGTGTTGCAGCAAAGATATGCAAGCCAAGCACACAAGCAGGCTGAAATTAATCAGTGTAGCTAGATAGACCTGAGCTATCGAGCAGCTTTCAAAGGAGCAAGATCTTCCTGTCTATAAATCCGTCCAGATTGGAATGCATAGAAAGAACTGTTTGCAAAAAAATGCAAGTAAAGTCTGTGTTGTGTGATTTTTTTATTAGGCTTATAATGCTGTTTTAGCAAATGTTTTTGTTCATTTAACATAGTCTATTTATATATTCTGTGTCTAATGCAGTTTAGCATTTAAAGTCTTCATTTCAAAGCTTTAAAAATAATGTATTAGATGTTACTTATGACAATTTTGAGAGGGGCCTGGAACCTAACTCCCTCACTTCCCATTGACTTACATTATAAACTGGGTTTCTATTTACAAAGGTTTCGATTTACAACCATTCCTTGTGGAACCTAACCCCGGCGTAAACTGAGGGCTACCTGTATAATATAAATAAATTGATCTAGGAAATATGTATGACATCAGTATGGGATTTTATAAAAATAAAGAATTTATTACCTTATTAAAAAATTATTTTTATGTGAGTAAAGAGTTTAGGAAAAGAGAAACCCAGAAAATAGAAGGCTGCCTATTAATGTAATTAACGTGATCAACAGACGTGTAAAGTGCAAAGTGCAATACAAAAACAACAACAACAAGAACCCCTCAGGATTCGCAGTGTAATAACCTGTTCCGTAGCTCCAGGTGAACAGTGGAGATCTCACTCACCCAATCCAATTGGTAAGGCAGGTATCGCCGAACGCGGCTGTTAGTTCTATCCGGACGCCTCTGTGTAGGCGCGGCCTGGTCCCGGCCAGTGAAGCACACTCTGGAACGAGGCAGGGAAATCCTTGCTCCGCCTCAACTTATTCCAGACACTTGCTCCTCCGGTGAAACACTACAGCTCCGCCAGTGACATAGTAAAAGTAGTCCCTGCTCGAAAACACTGCTGGGTTCAAAGTTGCAATATGCACACTCTCCTTGTGTAGAAAAAACTTAGCACAGATGGGAACAGCCAATCTCCGGACAATATAAGCTTCAAAAAGAGAAAAGTTGAGACTCTTCCATAAAACCAATTCCTTTATTTAATTATTTTAAAAAACGGTAAACACAGCAACGAAAAGACATGGTGTAGAAGGCGCAGCACAGTCTGGCTTACGCGTTTCGGATATAATCCGTAGTCATAGCCTGATGTGATGTGCTCTACACCTGGTTTAAAACAAGTTAAAACAAGTGTGATTGGTACAAATATACAAACGCGCCCTCAGTTATCTACCAATGTCTATCATTCATCCTATTAACCCTCAAATGTCTGGAAAGCACAATCCTAAACAGCTATATATGTATGTACATATTATATTACATATTTTCCCTGCTTGCACAATACAAAAATGAATATCCAATAATATTGGTACACATATTTCTCACACATAAACAAGAGACACAATGATTGATAGAATAGTCAATAGAAAGTCATTCATTTGATTATTTTTCAACTGATTATGTTTCAAAAAATGGTCAAAAAAATCCAATTTCCAACACTCTTATCTGAATATTCATTCAATGTTGTGATTTCCTTAGGATACAGTGCTATTATCTCATAGTATTTCCCATAGATGCATCTAGTTTCTAATATTATTTCCAATTTTCAATTTTGGGGTGACCTACTGAGTTTGATTTTGATTTGATTATTTGCTTATCTTATCTTCCTAGCTATATATCTGAAATAGAAATATTAATATTGGCATCCATTAATTGATTATGAATGTAGTGTATCGTGTATAGAGGAACAATCATTATTAATATAATGGGCACCTATATAGATAACATTGTCATTACAAGTATACTCTTTCTTTCAAATTCATATTCCCCCATACTATATATATAGACTAGGTACATTTTTTGACCATTTTTTGAAACATAATCAGTTGAAAAATAATCAAATGAATGACTTTCTATTGACTATTCTATCAATCATTGTGTCTCTTGTTTATGTGTGAGAAATATGTGTACCAATATTATTGGATATTCATTTTTGTATTGTGCAAACAGGGAAAATATGTAATATAATATGTACATACATATATAGCTGTTTAGGATTGTGCTTTCCAGACATTTGAGGGTTAATAGGATGAATGATAGACATTGGTAGATAACTGAGGGCGCGTTTGTATATTTGTACCAATCACACTTGTTTTAACTTGTTTTAAACCAGGTGTAGAGCACAACACATCAGGCTATGACTACGGATTATATCCGAAACGCGTAAGCCAGACTGTGCTGCGCCTTCTACACCATGTCTTTTCGTTGCTGTGTTTACCGTTTTTTTAAAATAATAAAATAAAAAAATTGGTTTTATGGAACAGTCTCAACTTTTCTCTTTTTGAAGCTTATATTGTCCGGAGATCGGCTGTTCCCATCTGTGCTAAGTTTTTTCTACACAAGGAGAGTGTGCATATTGCAACTTTGAACCCAGCAGTGTTTTCGAGCAGGGACTACTTTTACTACGTCACTGGCGGAGCTGTAGTGTTTCACCGGAGGAGCAAGTGTCTGGAATAAGTTGAGGCGGAGCAAGGATTTCCCTGCCTCGTTCCAGAGTGTGCTTCACTGGCCGGGACCAGGCCGCGCCTACACAGAGGCGTCCGGATAGAACTAACAGCCGCGTTCGGCGATACCTGCCTTACCAATTGGATTGGGTGAGTGAGATCTCCACTGTTCACCTGGAGCTACAGAACAGGTTATTACACTGCGAATCCTGAGGGGTTCTTGTATTGCACTTTGCACTTTACACGTCTGTTGATCACGTTAATTACATTATTAGGCAGCCTTCTATTTTCTGGGTTTCTCTTTTCCTAATTGACTTGCTTTGGGTATTTACCGGACATACCAACACCCAGGTTTTAGTATTGGCTTAGCCTTTAAACTCTCTGGACTTTTGCACAGACATGGAGGAAACACAGCATGCTTTTTATTCTCTTATGCCTGTGACTGCACGTACGACTTTGCCTACAGACTGTGAACTGATTTTCTCTGAGGATAAAGGGGTCCTAGCACTGAGCACTTTATTTGAACAAATGGAGATTTTGTTGTTAAAAGAGTCCAAAACCCAGTGGGATATTTGGACACTAGAAAAGTATTTGAGTCTCAGCATGATACCGAGGGGACTAAGGTTATACAAGTTTCCCACTTTTGAAGTTGATGCACAGGATAAAGACTTTGTTGATGCCTGGAACAGTGTACTATCTGAATGCTCTATGAGACTCATGAAATTGCTTATACAGTATAAAATAAGTTGTTAGAGAGTATTAGAGCTGATATTAATGAGTTACAGATAGAGCTTAACAGGAGAAGTAGCCATAATGATTTTGCAAGGTTTGATAAAACTTTGAGAGAGTTGGTGGCAAAGGGGAGGTCTGGGATCATGGAAACGAAACATACTAAATACATTAGGGATAAATATGATTATTCCAGCAATTCAGTATATATTTGGAACAGAAGTGCTAGGGGAAACTTTAGGGCTAATCAACCCAGGTTTGGCCGTAGGAGGAGGGGCAATAGAAATCGCAGTCGAAATCGTGAAAATGATGGTAAAGGTAATGCATTTAAAAATAAGAATGTGACCTTCTCTGGTAGCGATTCAGATGGATCTAGTGAAGGCGAAGCTCTCAGTGAACAAACCCGGTCAGGGTTAGCCCTTGAGGATATTGCCCCCCCAACTACTTTGCACATTCCCCAGGTATCGTATACGGATACCATTAGTAATAATCAAGGCTACCCACAACACAACACAGTAGCAGTTAGATCCAAACAGGGGAATTATACTGAATCTGCACCAAATATGTTTATTCAAAATAGACCTGACACTTTAGCCATTAACCAGGTTTTTCCCCAGGACCAGGATGCATCAGCGGGGGGAGGGAAACAGAACAAACAGAATACACAACCCAATGTACATTATACAAAGAACCAGGACAAGTATCAATTAAGGGAGCCCCGTCCACAGACCAAATACAAATAATGGATTCCAGAATTGTAGGAAATGTTATCAATTTATCTTCTAAACAGCTGAGTGTTGCACAATATAGTGTCTTAAATAGGGGTCTGAATTTCGCCCCCACTACTGATTTTGATGTGTTTAGAACTATCATGGATGTCAATAAATTGGTACGCAATTTAACTTTAAAAAAACATTTTCAGGGATTGAATACACCAGAACATACAGATATGTCTTTTACCCATGTTGATACTACCACAAGGGACCATAGTGACTTCAAATATAATTGTGATACTGTTACGTTACAACAGTTGGAGATAGAATCAATTGGTAACTCTGGTAGTCGCAACATGGGTCCTAAATTCAAAGAAAAGTCGAAATTTTATCCCATCCAAAACAGGGGATCTGTTATAGAAACCTTCTATAACAGGGTAGAAAATGATTTGTTGCAACTTAAGGCTCATCAACCTCCTAGTAAGTTCAATTTGTCACTTGCTGAGAAGGGTGCCTTGGCCTCTTTAAAAGAAGATAATAGTCTGGTGATTAAGAATTCTGATAAAGGGGGAATGGTTGTGGTCTTGGAACGGCAACAATACATTGATGAAGGTTACAGACAATTGCGTAATGAGAACAATTACCTTGTTCTACAGAAAGATCCCACCACTCATTTCCGTTTACAATTAATACAACTTTTGGATGATGGATTAGAACAAGGGTTTATAGATCAGGCAACAATGAATTATCTGTTGGTAGATTTTCCAAAAATTCCATTGTTCCATCATTTACCTAAGACACATAAATCCCTGGACAATGTCCAGGGACGTCCAATTGTGAGCGGTGTGGAGTCTCTGTTAGGCAATTTGTCTGAGTGGTTAGATTCGATCCTTCAACCCCTTGTGGTCACCCTTCATTCTTACATTAGGGATACCAAACATATCCTTAATGTCATGGAGGAAATAAGGTGGACACCGCAGTCTATGTGGCTAACGGTGGATGCAGTGTCACTCTACTCTAGCATTCCACACTCCAAAGGGATAGAGGCCATTGCTTTTTTTCTGGAACACAATACTGACTATTCTGATGATTTCATCAGATATATTTTGAGGATCACTCTTTTTCTTTTGTCCCACAATTTTTTCAAATTTGAGGAGGTTTTCTATCTCCAGAGATGTGGTACCGCCATGGGAGCAAAATTTGCTCCCTCTTTTGCCAATCTCTTCCTTGGCTGGTGGGAGTTTTACCACATCTTTGGGGATAGAAACCCCTACAGGGAATGTATCTCCTTTTATAGGAGATACATAGATGATCTTCTTTTTATATGGTCAGGTAACCAATCGGACATTTTGGGATTCATTGATCATTTGAACAACAATGACATTGGACTCAGCTTTACCTTTGAGACCAATCAGAGTTCCATAAATTACTTGGACATTACTTTGGAGGGTAATCCCAATGGTAGAATAGACTCTAGGATATTCAGAAAATCCATTTCTGGTAATTCCTTACTTTTGGGAACAAGTTGCCATCCCAAACATGTTCCCTTTGCTATTGCAAAAGGAGAATATACTCGAATTAAAAGGAATTGTACTTCCAAGGAGGATTTTCAAAATGAAGCTAGAAAACTTGAGATGAGATTGAAGGAAAGGAAGTATCCCAAAAAAAGCCATTAAAAGAGCCAAAGAATCAGTACAGGTTACATCTAGGGAGAGTCTATTAAGTACCAAAGATAAACACACTAAAGCCAAACAGGGTATAACTTTTGTTACAACACATAGTGCCCAGTATCCACAGATATGCGAGATAATTAAGAAACATTTTCCAGTACTGAGGGCTGAGGACAAGTTGATTGATACAGTCAAACAAGGACTCAGATGTGCGTACAGAAAGAGTCCTACCCTAGGCTCTATACTTTCGCCCACATTATTAAAGACAGATAAGGGAGAAACAGGATCTTGGCTTAAACATACTGGAATGTACAGATGTGGGCACAGAAAGTGCAAGCCTTGTGACTTTGTCAGGGTCACTAAAGAGTTCATGAGTGTCAAGACAAAGAAAAGCTACAAGATAAATACTTGCATGAATTGTAAAACAGAGTCAGTAGTCTACTTGATTGAGTGTACATTATGCCAGATCCAGTACATAGGATTAACCTCAAGAGACCTGAACTCTAGGATCAGGGAACACCTTTCCTCTTTTACCACCAAGAGGTCCACGACTCCTATAGTACAACACTTTGGAGTCTATCACAATAATAACCTCAAGGGGTTCACATGGTATGCCATTGAGAAAGTCACCAGGCCAAGCAGGGGAGGAGACTTAGATCAACTGCTCGCTAGACGCGAGGCGTTTTGGATTTTTACCTTGGGCACACAGGTTGGTTTAAATTCAAGATATGATGTAATGAACTTGTGGGAATGAATTCGATTACATTTCATTATCTTACAATGCATTTGAAATGTTTCTTTTGTTTTCCTTGTATGATAATTCTAACATTATCCCAGTAGGGGTAGTTACCTATCTATCCATAATAAACATTGGCAGCACCTATTTCCATAGTAGATAGATTCATTAATTTTTTATTCATGATAATGTTCAATATACAATTTATTTAATTTAATTAATTTTTTCAATTTTTTAGTCCAGATAATATCCAATATCCAACACTCTTATCTGAATATTCATTCAATGTTGTGATTTCCTTAGGATACAGTGCTATTATCTCATTAGTATTTCCCATGGATGCATCTAGTTTCTAATATTATTTCCAATTTTCAATTTTGGGGTGACCTACTGAGTTTGATTTTGATTTGATTATTTGCTTATATTATCTTCCTAGCTATATATCTGAAATAGAAATATTAATATTGACATCCATTAATTGATTATGAACGTAGTGTATCGTGTATAGAGGAACAATCATTATTAATATAATGGGCACCTATATAGATAACATTGTCAATACAAGTATACTCTTTCTTTCAAAATTCATATTCCCCCATACTATATATATATAGACTAGGTAAATTTTTTGACCATTTTTTGAAACATAATCAGTTGAAAAATAATCAAATGAATGACTTTCTATTGACTATTCTATCAATCATTGTGTCTCTTGTTTATGTGTGAGAAATATGTGTACCAATATTATTGGATATTCATTTTTGTATTGTGCAAACAGGGAAAATATGTAACATAATATGTACATACATATATAGCTGTTTAGGATTGTGCTTTCCAGACATTTGAGGGTTAATAGGATGAATGATAGACATTGGTAGATAACTGAGGGCGCGTTTGTATATTTGTACCAATCACACTTGTTTTAACTTGTTTTAAACCAGGTGTAGAGCACATCATATCAGGCTATGACTACGGATTATATCCGAAACGCGTAAGCCAGACTGTGCTGCGCCTTCTACACCATGTCTTTTCGTTGCTGTGTTTACTGTTTTTTAAAATAATTAAATAAAGGAATTGGTTTTATGGAACAGTCTCAATTTTTCTCTTTTTGAAGTAAAGAGTTTAGGTCTAATTCTTTTGTAAAAAACTCTTGTGCGAATGTTGATAATTTTACAGATGTATTGTTCACAAAAAATATATATTACATATTGCATACAATAATTCAAAGAGGTTGGCCAACCTTTAAATCTTAGTATTTCTAAATTTATTTATTTCTTGCGCACCGGTATTATACTATCAATATTTAACCAATCTAAACAAAAAAATTATAAAAAAATAAATAAATAAATTTGAAACAGCAATCATAAAATAGGCTAGTTAGCCTGCTTCTGAGTTTAAAATATATAACCAAAGTTACGGGGTGATCACTCAAAAGTTAATTTTTTTAAAAGTCCAAAGTTAAAAGTCCATCTTAAAATTGTCTTTGGGTAGTGCCCAATATAAGGGTCTATGATTTCTACGCACAACTTATCTTGGCTGCAGCCTTAGATTTGTACAAGATAATATTCAAGCTGTTATGAACCTTTATCAGATGTGGCAAGATAAACGTATCAAATTATTATTATTATCATTTATTTGTATAGCGCCACCAAATTCCGTAGCACTGGGTACAGTGATAGGGGTATAAAATGACAAAGATTTGTGATAAAATACAAAACATAACAAAATTAAACAAATCTAGTACAGGAGGAAGAGGGCCCTGCTCCGGAGAGCTCACAGTCTATAGGTTTAGGGTGCAGAGACATAAGGTTGGGGTAGCTTGTTACATCAGTTGTATTTGCAGCAGTGAGTAAGGCAGTTCATGTACATGTATTAGTTTGGTTCGAATGCGGGATGGAGGAGAGATGGTAAGCCTCTCTGAATAGGTGAGTTTTCAAGGAGTGTCTGAAGCTATACAAGGTTGGAGACAGTCTAATGGAGCGGGGTAGAGAGTTCCAGAGGACAGGAGCAGCACGTGCGAAGTCTTGGAGGAGGGAGTGGGACGTAGAGATAACAGGAGTGTAGATACGTAGGTCAGAGGTTGATCGAAGAGGACGGGATGGGGAATATTTCGCAATGAGAGAGGAAATATAGTTGGGAGTTAGACTGTTGAGTGCTTTGTAAGTTAGGGTTAATACTTTAAATTGTATTCTGGAGTGTATGGGGAGCCAGTGTAGAGACTGACAGAGCAGAGCAGCTGATGTAGATCGTCAACTTAGGTGGATGAGTCTAGCAGAAGAATTCATAATAGATTGGAGGGAGGAGAGGCCGTGTTTTGGAAGGCCATTTAGAAGTAGATTGCAATAATCAATGTGTGACAAAATGAGGGAATGAATAAGTATTTTTGTAGTTTTTTTGAGTAAGGAAGGGACGAATTCTGGAAATGTTGCGTAGGTGTGAATGGCAGGATTTGGTAAGCGCTTGTATATGTGGGTTGAATGTGAGTTAGATCTAACCTTATATTCCTTTGATAAGTGGTGGTTTGGAGAACTCACTTTTCCCCTAGTTATGTTGGTAATGCGATTTTGCGGGTTACATATTGTTATGAATATTACCTTTATCTATAAAAGTATATTATGTGAAATGGTGCAATTTTAAATGACACATTTTTCTATAAGTTATGAAAGGTAATAAACAAATCTGAATCCTTTTAGTTGCTATCAGTCTATTAATTATACCGACACCAGATGAATAACAAAAATTAGCTTTATTAAAGTATTTTGTTATTAATAATTAGCATTTAATAGAAACTTAAGCAATCAAAATATTACAGAGATATAAACTACAGTTCTATAATAATCACTAACGCGATAACATAACTCCAAAAAGCAAGGAAAACAGAATAATACAGAGATTAAACTATAAAGATGATTAAGTCATATTTTCAAAATAACACAAACATTGGCATGATGATAGGAACCAAATATTTCATTATAAACCCTCTAAGGTAATTGCGGAGAATCAGGTAGATTAATAATTATGACAAACCGTCAGATGATTCACCCGGTGTTATTGTCAACAAATAAGACCAGGTGGTAGGAATTTTTATAAAGAAAACACAAAGCTATAAAACAATTAATTAATTTACCTTATAAAATAGAAAAAGGTATTTTACATAAATGTAAAATGTAAATCTTAATGATATTAACATCTAAAGTGACTTTCTTTCATACATCACCAAAGTAAATAAATTCCCCCTTTGCAGACAGAAATCAAACTGTCAGGTCGTAGGTCTGTCCGAATAGGCTAAACTAGTCTCAGCAGTTATAATCCAATAATCTTGGACCTCTGTAGTTGATTAGCAAATTACCAACCCCATAAATTATGTGACCAGTTCAAAAAACCCAGGAAAACGACCCCCTCCCATTGGGCTAGACCCTATATATTCCCATTCTCTCATCTAGGAGGAGTCATTAATTATAATATTTTAATCATTAATTAACATAAAATTAATTAGATGAAATATTATTGTTCTAATAGTAGATGGCTCTCGCATATAGGGTAAAAATATTAGAAAAATACTTATTATATTTATGTTTACCCCAACATTCCTAGACTACAATCAAGGTTATAAACTGCACTTATTTACAGAAATAAGCGACTAGCTGGGGCCTAAGCAAGTAAACTACCTTGAATAATGGAAAATATATTGATATGAAACTTCTCGGTCAGCAAGACTGAGGAAAACAAAATTCAATCTAATAATAGCTGAGCCTGGTTAAGCTTAAAACAAAAAAAACAACATGGAGTCTGTTCTGTCATGAAAAATTCATGACATATTCCCCCTCATCTAGACTATCTTACCCCGACTAGGATGGATGAGATTAGTCTTGATCACTGTCTTATATGGGCGATTATTATGGTCAACCATCCGAAGACTAAGAGGAGGAGGGTATCTTCCCCTCTTGAAATTCTTATACCATAGAATCGTTAACCCACAATTCCATCTCCAAGTACCCACATTATGTACAATTTTCAGTTGATAAATATCATTACATGGCGTATGTGGCACCTTTATGAGAAAACAAAGTTCCATGCTTTTGGGATCAATGTAAAATGGCAAAGCAGAACCAGCATCAAAAGCAATGTTCATTTGCATTTCATCAACATCCTTTCCATAATGTCCTTATTGACAAAATATAATGGAATATGTCCCTCAACAAGACTCTCAATTCGACTTTGGATCTCTTGTAACCAGTTACCTGCAAAATACACGACTGGGTCAAAAAAACAAAACTTAACAGTTCATTCTGAATTAGTTCGTGCTTACATTGGACCTTTATAGCTCGGATGGAAACACCTGAATGCAAATTAGTGGTCACAACAGTATCATTAACGATCTCTATCATATCTGACAAACTCTCCTTTTGTTTCTTTAAAACCTCCATCATGGTTGCCATCTGTTCACGAAAAATTGACATTTCATGATTCAAATTACTGATGCAAATTGAATTAGACACAGCCGTGGCAGTAACAGCTGAAAACCCGATGACAGATGTTGCAACTAGTCCAGCAATAACTCCAGGTGAACGTTTGGTAAGTGATTGCACATTGTAAGATCCACCAGGAAAAGACTTCTGCAACTGCTCCAACATTTCCTTAGTAGTAGACTGAATCCTTTTAGCATGTTCTTGATACCAAGATTTAATTTCTGGTGATTCAACTTTGGAAACATCAAAATATTTTTCAATAGTAACCTTAGGATCCAGACTGATAAATATCTTTTGGGAGAAAACTTTCCGGTTGGTAATCAGGAAACCAGGTGATTCCTCAAGCATGATCCCAGAAGATGGACCAGGTTCTATTACAGGCTGTACATGAATCTCAACCGAGACACCCTGGCACAGGAACAGGATGGTCCAGATGACTGCCAACATCCTGGATCTCATCAATCCAAACCCAACTGGAAGGTGATATGTATCTGTAATAGGGGGAAAAAAACATATTCAGTACAAAATATACACCTTTATCCTAAAGAAACCATTTTAATAATCTTAGGCCTAGATTTAGAGTTTTGCGGTAGCCGTGAAAACCAGCGTTAAAGGCTCCTAACGCTGGTTTTAGGCTACCGCCGGTATTTGGAGTCAGTCAGGAAAGGGTCTAACGCTCACTTTTCAGCCGCGACTTTTCCATACCGCAGATCCCCTTACGTCAATTGCGTATCCTATCTTTTCAATGGGATCTTTCTAACTCCGGTATTTAGAGTCGTGGCTGAAGTGAGCGTTAGAAATCTAACGACAAAACTCCAGCCACAGAAAAAAGTCAGTAGTTAAGAGCTTTCTGGGCTAACGCCGGTTTATAAAGCTCCTAACTACTGTACTCTAAAGTAAACTAACACCCATAAACTACCTATGTACCCCTAAACCGAGGTCCCCCACATCGCCGCCACTCGATTAAATTTTTTTAACCCCTAATCTGCCGACCGCCACCTACGTTATACTTATGCACCCCTAATCTGCTGCCCCTAACACCACCGACCCCTATATTATATTTATTAACCCCTAACCTGCCCCCCACAACGTCGCCGCCAGCTACCTACAATAATTAACCCCTAATCTGCCGACCGCAAAGCGCCGCTACTTACGTTATCCTAATGTACCCCTAATCTGCTGCCCCTAACATCGCCGACCCCTATATTATATTTATTAACCCCTAACCTGCCCCCCTCAACGTCGCCTCCACCTGCCTACACTTATTAACCCCTAATCTGCCGAGCGGATCTCACCGCTACTATAATAAAGTTATTAACCCCTAATCCGCCTCACTCCCGCCTCAATAACCCTATAATAAATAGTATTAACCCCTAATCTGCCCTCCCTAACATCGCCGGCACCTAACTTCAAGTATTAACCCCTAATCTGCCGATCGGAGCTCACCGCTACTCTAATAAATTTTTTAACCCCTAAAGCTAATTTTAACCCTAACCCTAACACCCCCCTAAGTTAAATATAATTTTATTCTAACGAAATAAATTAACTCTTATTAAATAAATTATTCCTATTTAAAGCTAAATACTTACCTGTAAAATAAACCCTAATATAGCTACAACATAAATTATAATTATATTATAGCTATTTTAGCTATGTTTGCTATGGGGAAACACTTCCTACATCTGCACCTAACACCCTAACATGAACCCCGAGTCTAAACACCCCTAACCTTACACTTATTAACCCCTATTCTGCTGCCCCCGCTATCGCTGACCCCTGCATATTATTATTAACCCCTAATCTGCCGCTCCGTAAACCGCCGCTACTTACATTATCCCTATGTACCCCTAATCTGCTGTCCCTAACACCGCCGACCCCTATATTATATTTATTAACCCCTAATCTGCCCCCCACAACGTCGCCTCCACCTAACTACACTTATTAACCCCTAATCTGCCGAGCGGACTGCACCGCTATTATAATAAAGTTATTAACCCCTAATCCGCCTCACTAACCCTATAATAAATAGTATTAACCCCTAATCTGCCCTTCCTAACATTGCCGACACCTAACTTCAAACATTAACCCCTAATCTGCCGACTGGAGCTCACCCCTATTCTAATAAATGTATTAACCCCTAAAGCTAAATCTACCCCTTACACTAACACCCCCCTAACTTAAATATAATTTACATCTAACGAAATTAATTAACTCTTATTAAATAAATTATTCCTATTTAAATCTAAATACTTACCTGTAAAATAAACCCTAATATAGCTACAACATAAATTATAATTATATTATAGCTATTTTAGGATTAATATTTATTTTACAGGCAACTTTGTATTTATTTTAACCAGGTACAATAGCTATTAAATAGTTAAGAACTATTTAATAGCTAAAATAGTTAAAATAATTACAAAATTACCTGTAAAATAAATCCTAACCTAAGTTACAATTAAACCTAACACTACACTATCAATAAATTAATTAAATAAACTACCTACAATTATCTACAATTAAACCTAACACTACACTATCAATAAATTAATTGAATACAATACCTACAATTATCTACAATTAAACCTAACACTACACTATCAATAAATTATTTAAATAAAATATCTACAAATAACTACAATGAAATAAACTAACTAAAGTACAAAAAATAAAAAAGAACTAAGTTACAAAAAATAAAAAAATATTTACAAACATTAGAAAAATATTACAACAATTTTAAACTAATTACACCTACTCTAAGCCCCCTAATAAAATAACAAAGCCCCCCAAAATAAAAAATGCCCTACCCTATTCTAAATTAAAAACGTTCAAAGCTCTTTTACCTTACCAGCCCTGAACAGGGCCCTTTGCGGGGCATGCCCCAAGAAATTCAGCTCTTTTGCCTGTAAAAAAAACACATACAATACCCCCCCCAACATTACAACCCACCACCCACATACCCCTAATCTAACCCAAACCCCCCTTAAATAAACCTAACACTAAGCCCCTGAAGATCTTCCTACCTTATCTTCACGATACCTGGTTCACCGATCGGTCCTCGGAAGTGTTGATCTAAGCCCAAGCGGGAGGCTGAAGAGTGAAGTCCATCCTCGGGCTCAAGTCTGGATCCAAGCAGCGGCTGAAGAAATCCATCATCGGGCTGTAGTCGGAAGTCCATCATCGGGATGAAGTCTTCTATCAAGCCGCATCTTCAATCTTCTTTCTTCTGGATAGGATTCTATCAGCCAATCAGAATTAAGGTAGGAATATTCTGATTGGCTGATCGGAACAGCCAATAGAATGCAAGCTCAATCTGATTGGCTGATTGGATCAGCCAATCGGATTGAACTTGATTCTGATTGGCTGATTCCATCAGCCAATCAGAATATTCCTACCTTAATTCCGATTGGCTGATAGAATCCTATCAGCCAATCGGAATTTGAGGGACGCCATCTTGGATGACGTAATTTAAAGGAACCGTCATTCGTCGTCTAGTCATCGGTTGAAGAGGATGTTCCGCGTCGGCTTGGAAGAAGATGGTTCCGCTCTGCTCCAGAAGAAAGAAGATTGAAGATGCGGCTTGATAGAAGACTTCATCCCGATGATGGACTTCCGACTTCAGCCCGGTGATGGATTTCTTCAGCCGCCGCTTGGATCCAGACTTCAGCTCGAGGATGGACGTCACTCTTCAGCCCCCCGCTTGGGCTTAGATCAACACTTCTGAGGACCGATCGGTGAACCTGGTATCGTGAAGATAAGGTAGGAAGATCTTCAGGGGCTTAGTGTTAGGTTTATTTAAGGGGGGTTTGGGTTAGATTAGGGGTATGTGGGTGGTAGGTTGTAATGTTGGGGGGGGTATTGTATGTGTTTTTTTTTACAGGCAAAAGAGCTGAATTTCTTGGGGCATGCCCCGCAAAGGGCCCTGTTCAGGGCTGGTAAGGTAAAAGAGCTTTGAACTTTTTTAATTTAGAATAGGGTAGAGCATTTTTTATTTTTGGGGGCTTTGTTATTTTATGGGGGGGGCTTAGAGTAGGTGTAATTAGTTTAAAATTGTTGTAATATTTTTCTAATGTTTGTAAATATTTTTTTATTTTTTGTAACTTAGTTCTTTTTTATTTTTTGTACTTTAGTTAGTTTATTTCATTGTAGTTATTTGTAGATATTTTATTTAAATAATTTATTGATAGTGTAGTGTTAGGTTTAATTGTAGATAATTGTAGGTATTGTATTTAATTAATTTATTGATAGTGTAGTGTTAGGTTTAATTGTAGATAATTGTAGGTAGTTTATTTAATTAATTTATTGATAGTGTAGTGTTAGGTTTAATTGTAACTGAGGTTAGGATTTATTTTACAGGTAATTTTGTAATTATTTTAACTATTTTAGCTATTAAATAGTTCTTAACTATTTAATAGCTATTGTACCTGGTTAAAATAAATACAAAGTTGCCTGTAAAATAAATATTAATCCTAAAATAGCTATAATATAATTATAATTTATGTTGTAGCTATATTAGGGTTTATTTTACAGGTAAGTATTTAGATTTAAATAGGAATAATTTATTTAATAAGAGTTAATTAATTTCGTTAGATGTAAATTATATTTAACTTAGGGGGGTGTTAGTGTTAGGGGTAGACTTAGCTTTAGGGGTTAATACATTTATTAGAATAGCGGTGAGCTCCAGTCGGCAGATTAGGGGTTAATGTTTGAAGTTAGGTGTCGGCGATGTTAGAGAGGGCAGATTAGGGGTTAATACTATTTATTATAGGGTTAGTGAGGCGGATTAGGGGTTAATAACTTTATTATAATAGCGGTGCGGTCCGCTCGGCAGATTAGGGGTTAATAAGTGTAGTTAGGTGGAGGGCGACGTTGTGGGGGGCAGATTAGGGGTAATAAATATAATATAGGGGTCGGCGGTGTTAGGGACAGCAGATTAGGGGTACATAGGGATAATGTAAGTAGCGGCGGTTTACGGAGCGGCAGATTAGGGGTTAATAATAATATGCAGGGGTCAGCGATAGCGGGGGCGGCAGAATAGGGGTTAATAAGTGACTCAGGGTTCATGTTAGGGTGTTAGGTGCAGATGTAGGAAGTGTTTCCCCATAGCAAACAATGGGGCTGCGTTAGGAGCTGAACGCGGCTTTTTTGCAGGTGTTAGGTTTTTTTTTCAGCTCAAACAGCCCCATTGTTTTCTATGGGGGAATCTTGCACGAGCACGTTTTTGAAGCTGGCCGCTTCCGTAAGCAACTCTGCTATCGAGAGTTGCAGTGGCGGTAAATATGCCTGTACGCTCCCTTTTTGGAGCCTAACGCAGCCATTCTGTGAACTCTCAATACCAGAGGTATTTAAAAGGTGCGGCCAGAAAAAAGCCAGCGTTAGCTACGCGGGTCGTTACCGACAAAACTCTAAATCTAGGCGTTAGTGATTATTCTTCTATATATGGATTATTCTCCCCCTCTAGTTTTAACTTTGACCTAGGGTGACAAGCACGCAATTGGTTAATGTGCACCCACTTTTCTATTGACTTCCCACTTGTGGGAATCTAAATCTTGTATGCCACAGGTGAAAGTTTGTCAATAATGACATACGGCCCTTTCCATGATGGGAGAAACTTCTTCTCTCTTACTTGATTTCTAAGAAAATTGTAAAGATAAACTTTATCATTTACCTCATATTCTTTCTTTATGGTTTTCCTGTCATAATATGTTTTAGCACATATTGCGGCTTTCTCCAGATTTTTCTAAGCAAAAGCAAATGCTTGTTGCAAATGCTTTCTTAAATTCTCAACATAATGATAGGTTGTTGTTGCATTGATCAAACTCCGATCCTGAGTACGATACAACAAATGCTGTGGAAGTACCATCCTTCTACCTGTCATTAGTTCAAAAGGAGACATTTTTGTTGCAGTACTAGGAGTGGATCTAATAGTCATCAACACCAAAGGCAACTTAATATCCCAATATTTCCCTGATTCCTTCACAAACTTTTTCAGGATATTTACAACTGTCTGATTATACCGCTCAACTCCACCACTCGAGGCAGCACGGTAGGAAATATGTAATTTCCTTTTCACACCCAGAATAGACCACATTCTTTTCATCACTTCACTTGTGAAATGAGTACCTCTATCAGACTCAATGCTCTGAGGAAGTCCAAACCTAGAGAAAGCATGATTGATTAATAAAGCAGCAGCTGTTTCAGACCTACAATTAGGGGATGGAAGACACTCCACCCATTTGGTAAACATACATGTAACGGTTAACATGTATTGATTGCCCCGTTATGTCTTTGTAAGTGGTCCTACAAAGTCAATTTGTAGATCAGACCATGGGAGAGACATACCTCTTTTTTGTAAAGGTGCCCTGTGGGTTGGAGAATTTGGTTGAAACTGTGAACAAACCAAACACCCCTGACAATAAGTCTGAACATCTTTCAGCATATGTGGCCAATATGCATAATCACGCAATACTTCATAAGTAATTCTCTCCCCGCGATGACCTGATGTTGGTGCATCATGGGCATGCTGCAGCATAAGACCTCTAAAAGAAGTAGGAAGAACCCACTGTATAGATCCATTATTAGTTGTCCGAACTAACAAACCATCTTTAAGACTAAATTTAGACTTATACTTAAATAAGATCCTAAGGTCCTCATTTTCAGTGCAATCTTTTTCCTGGATTGGATACACTATAGGATTCTCCTTAAAAAGGTAAAATTTACCCACAACAGGATCCTCTTTCTGACTGGTAATCAAATCCTTGTTAGGTGCATCCTGACTCCATTGCACTACAGATAGTTCTTGATCCTTCTTTATTTGCTGACGGGTTACTACTGCGATTTGACATGCACCAAGAAGGTGTTCAATCCCCCTCTAGGGCACCTTATTTAGCCATTGTATCAGCTAAATCATTTCCTTCCTTGTCAATACCATGCATCTTTGAATGACCCTTTGTCTTCTTCCAAAAGACAATCAAGTCATTAGAGATAACAATATTATCAATTGCAAGTATCATCTTTCCATGTTTAACTGGCTTGTTATAGGCTCTCATCATCCGATTACGCTTCCACACAGGAAGGTATTCAACAAAACTGTTACGGATATAATCTGAATCTGTAATGATAACAAATTCTTTAAATCCCTGATTTACTGCCATCTGAATGGCCTTATACACAGCGCTTAATTCAGCCATTTGGCTACTTTTCGGGCCCAAACAATAACCAACAGGTTGTATGTGATAATCACTACCCCACACAATACCTGCTCCAGCTACAAGTTTCTTTTCACCATTTTCAGTGGTATGAAAAGCACAACCATCAACATATACCTTAGGTAGTGGTTGACAATACATTTCCTCATAAACCTTATGTTGTGAGAATATGTAATCATCCATATAATCATCCTCACAAATTTCCTCCTTTATATCCTATTCAGAGCAATCATGAAGTTCAGCTAGTCCTTGTGCAACATAATTTTTCTTATTCTGTGCATAATGAACCTCCAAAGGCCAACCCTGCAAAGACAAAGTCCAGGGTGTAATGCGACTGTTAGATAGATTTCCTACCTTTATTTTATTACTCTGTAAATACTGTAAAGACTGATGAGCAGTTTCCACAATAATTTTTTCTCCTTGGATATAACTCTGAAAATATTGTAAGGCCCAAACTGTTGCAAGCAATGCTTTTTCACAATCATTAAATTTGATCTCCACTAGAGATAAGGCCTTGCTTGCATATGCAATGATCTTATTCTGTTTATCATGTTGCTGATAAAGAACCGCACTCAGGGTAAGATCCGTATATCCTGTCTCCAAGTAAAATGGATCTCCCTTTACTGGATAGGCTAAACAAGGGGCTTGAGTAAGTCTTAGCTTTAACTCTTGAACTGCCTGGTCTTGTTCTACTGTCCAAGTCCAAGGCTCCCCTTTCTTTAATAGCCTAATCAAAGGTTTAGTAATTTCAGCATAGTTGTCAATAAATTTCCTAGAGTAATTTGTTATACCTAGGAAAGATCTTAGTTCTTTAATACTTGTTGGACTCTTTGTTTTCAATAAAGCTTCAACTTTCTTTTTCTGGGGATTCAAACCATCAGCAGTTATTTCATGACCAAGGAAATTCACCTTAGTTCTACACCATTGAGCTTTTTGAATTGAGAGTTTTACATCTGCCCTTTTCAATTGATTAAGTACATGCCTGACTTCTTCCAAGTGTTCATCAAAAGTAGAGCTTTTGATTAATAAATCATCCACATAGCATAATGTCCCCCTTTCAGCAGCATCAGGCATAGCCTTATGCATAAAAATACCAAACTCCTGTCTCGAATTAATATATCCAAAAGGCATCCTGACCCAGGTAAACTGTTCTCCACCAAATAAAAATGCAAGTTTAGGTTGGTCCTCCTCACACACCTTGACAGTCCAGTAACCTTGCACACAGTTTAAGGTCGTAAAAATTTTAGAACCTTGTATCTGTGCAAGACATTGATCTATGTATGGGACTGGCCATCCTGACATAGGCACATGCTTATTAAGCTGTCTCAAGTCAGCACACAACCTCCATTGCCCATTTGGTTTCAACACTCCCAACATAGGAGTATTAAAGGGACTATATATTGGTTTAATAATACCTCTCAATTCCAAGTTCTTAATAATATCTGCTAAAGATTCATAGGAGGCCAATGGCAAACGATATTGTCTCACATATACTGGAGGTGCTTTAGGATCAGTTGGAACTCTAAGAGTATGTAGATCTGTTGAACCACAGTCATAAGAATCTTTGGCAAATATCTCCTGAAATTCCATTAAGATTTCTCTTAATTGTTGGCATTCCCTTTCATTAGAACACCCATCTGCCAAAGAAATCTGTTCCTCCACCATTCATTAAATCCAGGAAAAATTTCAGGCTTACCTATCTCATATGTCTCTTCGAGCTGTATGGATAGGTCCTTTGTAATCATATTTACCCTCTTCTTCTCTTCCTTTGCATACCCTTCTGATTCATCATCAGAGAGCTTTTGATCAAAGATAATAGCTCCACTATCTGCTCTTCTGTTAAATATCCATCAGGGATAAGACCTATAACAGAATTAGTGGGATCAGAGGTAAAATACTCAGAATCTATTGCAAACACCACTGTAGTACTCCTCTTCAAACATATACTATGGGGCATCACATTATTTACCAAAATGGTAAATGGCATCTGGTGACTATTGACCAATGGCATATGAGTAACAGTTATGCCCAATTGTTGGATCTTCTGACATATATTTATCAGAGCATCAGAGCCTTGAATTTCTTGCCCCCTTTTAACCTCTAGAGAAAGGGGAAATTGATTTCCACCCCCTGGAATAGTTACATTATTTTGAACTTGTACAATCATTGCATATGGCAATTGTTGAGCAGATCTCAAAACCTTTATGTCATCCATATAGTTTAGAGGGTTACTCTTTAATCTTGACCATAAAATATGGTTAGTAAAATCAATTTGAACAGCAAAGCGATGTAACAAATCATTTCCAATATACATTTGATATTTTGGCTCATCCAAAACCAAAAATAAATGTCTGGCAGTCTTATTTCCAAGAGAGACAGACAACAAGCATTTAGCTATAACAGCTATGTCTGTAACATCACCATCAATATCATGCACCCACTGATCATAAGGTGGAAGATTCCTAATTATCATTGGATTCTCCAATTGTCTTAATAAGCAACTACTAATGTAACTATGCTCTCTATTAAGGGCAAGTTTTGCATGTTTTACCCTTCCAATATCATTAATTTGAAGAGGAATAAACAATTCATGATCTATTTCTTTTAACTCAGTTAAAAACTGAGTATGATTCTTTAAATCAGTAGACTTACCATTCTTCTGAAGAAAAGAAATAGTAAGTACATCACCTTCCACCAAAGTACCTTCAATCTCTTTTGGATTAACTTGAATTACATTGTCACACATATATAACTGCATGCCAACATCCTTATTTTGTAGGATTGTCATCTCAGGTACTTGACTGTTCTGAAAATGAATTTCAACAGAATCCTCTCTATGCTCAATTATATGACAACACTTTGGGTTAGTATAATATTTAACCCGTTAATAATTGATTGGTGTATTCACCTGTGACCATACAACACCATTTATGCAATCAATTATAGGATTAAGACATCTAAGCAAATCATCCCAATAAGAAATTGTTCTTCAGCTGCTTTAACCACAACAACTGGATGTTGCAGGGACATTTTCCCATTTTTGATTTTAAGCCATACATAACCTATAACTTTAATAGTTTTTCCATCAAAATTTTGCAAGATACCAGTGTAGGTTTTTAACTTTAACTCCTCTGGAGCTATGTCCATGATTTGCCTAAAATTATTTTCTGACATGACAGTAATTTGAGAACCAGTATCAATCAGGCTCATGACCTGTCCCATAATGTTCTGGATGTTGAGGGGTATATAATACCTCTGATTTCTTTCTTGCATTTCACAGAGAAAATGAGAATGCTCCAACATGTTAGCATTCTTCCATTGTTTACATTAGGTAATATTGTCCCCCTCCAGGTCTGAAACACCTAACCATTGTATTGTAAAAATTTTAGGTGAATTATCAGTATTAATGGTAGGGGTATCCAATATCAACCCATTACCACCACCTTCAGGTAAAGCTTGCAGGACTGCCGTAGTCTCATGGGATTTAATAACATCCTGCATATGACTACAGTTTTCAAGTAACATGTTATCTCTTAACCCCATATGAGCAGGATCAGGAGTGACACATAACACACTCTCAGTCTGTCCTGTTAAAGGGAGAGAAGCATTTTTGCATTCATTAGAGCTTACATGATCACTTAAAATAATTTTTTGATTAGATTGAAACTTTACCACATTTTCACCTGAGGAAACATTAGTACCATGAGCAATAACATTCTCTAAATTACTATTTACATCAGACAACACGTGTACATTAGATTCATTAATCACATCAAATCCTGGAGTTTGCTTTGGGGTATCAATTAGTCAATTTACCTGACTAGTACTAGGCTGGCAGTCAAAAAAGGGGTTCTTTCCTGATTTTACGTTTGGCTGGGACAACATTGACATCAACTGGCTCATCTGCAAGCTTAACTCCTTAACCTGTTTTTCCAGCCTACCATAGTCTTCAGACTTTTGAGGAGCTTTCTTAGATGTTCCCTCCTTTGGACTGGAAGGGGCAGGCTGTGTTACAGCTGTTGCTGTAGGATTAGTATTTGCAGATCCTCTGCCAGGAAACCTATTATTATAATAGCTCATGTTAAACCAGTTTCTTTTCCCTCGACCAAAATAATCAGTATTAGCATTTGCAGGACCCCGTGTGTTCTGTCTCGGCCCCCCCTCTCCTGAACATTTTTCTGTCTGAGAATTCTGACTGGACTGTAATGGATGCTCAGAAGCAACACTAATTTCTGCTACTTGGCCTGAAAAACTCTTTGTTTTAGAAATACCCTTTATGTAATGTTCAGTAGGATCTATACTGTCCTTTTAGTGAGGACAGAGTTCCTATGAAGATTGATAGAGGTTTTGGTGTAGGCTAGGTAATCCAGGGAAGGATTTCCCAGGAATCCCTAGAACATTACTATTAGCCAGGAGTATAGAAAGAGTTAATTCATGTGTCCTTAAACCACTCAATCTAGTCTGAGGCTGTGGCAATATAGGTATGTGTAGATTTGATAAACACAGTGTACTTATAACGAACTCTATACTGAGCAAGGTGACAGCGTATATACAGCAAACAATATACTGAGCAGGATGTTGATAGTCTTACAAGATATAAGATAAATTACTCAGACCTGGTATATGTTGAAGCGGTAGTCCGGTTAGACTCACATAATACCTTGAAGTCCGTTAGAGTGTTTCAGCAGAATGAAAGCCACAGGAGTGTGAGGAGAGGTGGAAGCGTTCAGGCAGGGAGAAGTGCTGACAGCTGTGTCTGATGACGTAAGCGGCAGCGTGTACCGCACAGACACAGCTGATCGCGGGGAAGTTGCGCTGAAACCTGTAGTTAGTTCTGAACGAGGAGAGAGGAAGATAAAGTCAGGTTAGTAAACTTGTAAATCCCCCAGGTAGTTTAGTGAGTGGTTGAATTCAAGGAGACTGCCAGGAAATATCCTATACAGGGAGCCTGCACAGGATGTAGCTGAAAGCAAAAACAATAAAGCAGCATTGGAGCATGGGTAGGAGGTGCCTTAAATAGGCAGGTGCTTAAAGGTACAGCAAGACAGCCTTAACCTTTACAGAGCCCCCTCCCCAAGGAACCACAGCGTGGGTCAAGGTCTCGGGCGATCCGGGTTTCGCCTGTGAAAAACGGACACAAGGCGAGGAGCCGAAACATTGGAAGCAGGCTCCCATGAATCCTCCTCATGTCCAAAACCCTTCCAATGAATGAGGTGATACAAAATACCTCCACGGATACGGGAGTCCAGGATGCTGTGTACAACAAATTCCTGATCCGGAGAAGGAAGTGGAACTGGATGAAGAACATCAGGAGATGAAGCAGATAGAGTACAAGGTTTAACCAGGGATACGTGAAAAGTCGGATGAACCCTGAAACTAGATGGGAGCTGTAAGGTCACGGTAGAAGGATTGCTGATCCGTACTATAGGGTAAGGACCAATAAACAACTTTCCCAATTTCCTGCAGGGGTATGAGAGTCTCAAATTTTTAGTAGAGAGCCAAACTTTCTGACCAACAGTATACTTGGGACTGGTCCTATGACGGAGGTCATAGTACTTGGACTGGCATACTTGTGCTTGTAGTATATTGTCATGGACAGTAGAGAACAAATTGGAAATGTCATTGACAAGGTCATTAACCAAAGGACATGGTGTATCAACCTTGGGGAGTAGAGTGAAACGAGGGTGTAACCCATAGTTAATGAAGAAAGGAGAAAAACCAGTGGAGGCATTTTTGTTATTATTATACGCAAATTCAGCGAGTGGGAGGAATGTTGCCCAGGAATCTTGTTGATGTGCACAGTAGCACCGTAGGTACTGCTCCAACCACTGGTTCACTCTCTCAGTCTGTCCGTTGGTCTGCGGATGGTATGCGGTGGTAAGTTTTTGGTCTATGTGAAGAGATTTACACAAGGATCTCCAGAATCTGGAGGTGAACTGAGTTCCGCGGTCACTGATCACTGTTAAAGGAATACCGTGCAACCGGATAACGTTCTGTATAAATAAGTCACAAGTGGTTTTGGAGGTAGGTAGAGAGGTTATGGGGATGAAATGAGACATTTTCGAGAATAAGTCGGTAACCACCATGATTGTGGTGTAATTGTTTGATTTTGGGAGATCAACAATAAAATCCATAGATACAGTTTCCCAAGGAACATGGGGTGCTGGCAATGGTTGTAGAAGACCTACTGGCAGTTGTCTAGATGGTTTAGAGGTAGCACAAATGGTACATTGATCCAAAAATTCCTTGAGATCGGTTCTTAGAGATGGCCACCAGTAGGATCTAGTGAGTAGGTCCATAGATTTGTCTCTGCCCATATGACCTGCTAACGGAGAGTGGTGTATAGAGTGCAAAACATCTTTACGAAGGTGTAAAGGAACATACAACTTGTGGTCTTTACGAAAAACTCCAGTAGAATCAAGTATCAATTCTTGACGTGGAATTGTAGTGTCTGTGGCAAGGGCTCTTTTGAAAAGAGGTTCAAGACCTGTTAAAATGCCTATTATACATTCCTTAGGTATGATAGTAGTCGCTGTGGTGCATTGTAAGGGTTTAGCGGCTTGCCTGGATAGGGCGTCAGCCTTACCATTTCTGGTACCTGGTCTGTAAGTGATGATGTATTGAAAACGAGAGAAGTAGAGGCTCCATCTTACTTGTCTGGAGGACAAGGTACGGTTAGATTGTAAGTACTGCAAATTTTTATGATCAGTGTAGATGACTGTAGGTTGAATAGCTCCTTCCAAGAGGTGTCTCCAATGATCAAAATAACATTTTATAGCCAATAATTCTTTTTCTCCGACCGGGTAGTTTAACTCGGCAGGTTGTAGGAGTCTGGAGAAATATGCCACTGGGTGTAACGGATCCTTGAATGATTTTCTCTGAGAGAGGATTGCCCCAATGGCAAAATCAGAGGCATCCACCTCAAGTATGAATTGTTTCTGCATATCTGGATACTGCAAAATGGGGGCTGAAGTGAATTTTGTTTTTAGATTGTCAAAAACTGACTGAGTCTGATGGTTCCAGACAAACTGCTGATTAAGTTTGGTGAGTTGTGTCAATGGTCTAGTGAGGGCTGCAAAACCTGGGATAAACTTTCTATGATAATTAGAAAATCCGAGAAAGCGCTGTACATCTTTCTTTGTTTGGGGTATAGGCCAATCTAAGATTGCCTGTACCTTATCATTTTGCATCTTTATCCCGTCAGGGGAGATATCATATCCGAGAAAAGATATGTTTTGAGACTCAAATATGCATTTTTCTAATTTTGCATATAGGCTATTTTTCCTAAGTCTGGAGAGGACTTCCCTGACGTGTACTCTATGTAAATCCAGGTTTTGTGAGAAGATCAAGATATCGTCCAAATAGACAACTATATACACATCCAGAATGTCTCTGAACAGATCTTTGATAAGACATTGGAATGTTGCTGGAGCGTTGCATAATCCGAATGGCATTACTGTATATTCGAATAGACCGTATCTAGTTCGAAACGCAGTGAGCCATTCGTCTCCAGCTCTCATTCGTATCAGATTATAGGCGCCACGAAGATCCAATTTGGTGAAAACCGTGGCTCCCCTCAATCTTTCTATCAATTCAGGAATTAAAGGGAGGGGGTACCTGTTTTTCCTCGTACACTTATTTAATTCTCTATAATCGATAATGGGTCTCAAAGTACCATCTTTGTTTGTAACAAAGAAAATCCCAGCCCCAGCTGGGGAGGTACTGGGTCTGATGAAACCCTTTCTAAGATTCTCATCAATGTAGTTCTTTAAATGATCCAACTCTGGCTTAGAGAGTGGATAAATGTGGCCGTATGGGATGGAGACCCCAGGTAATAGGTCAATAGGGCAATCGTAAGCCCTGTGGGGAGGAAGAATCTCGGCATCTTTTTTATCAAATACATCAGCGTAATCAGCGTACTAAGAGGGTAGGAGGTTTATATCAGTCTGGCATAGTATAGATATGTCAGTAGCAGAGATAGTAGGGGTAGGACTTGGGAATGTAAGACTGAGGTTATCCCAATCTAGAACAGGTTTATGGGTACACAACCATTCTATACCGAGTATAACGTCAAAGATAGGGGAAGTGATAACATCAAAGACACAATAATTTGTTACAGTGTTATTAACAGTTACCTGGATAGGTTCAGTTTGATATACGACAGGCCCAGAGGAGAGTAAGGACCCATCAATGACCTTCACAGAGACCGGATCTTTTTTACACACAATTGAAATTTTATTTCTTTTCACAAAACCTAGATGGATGAAATTTCTACAAGAGCCTGTGTCTATAATAGCTTCAGTGGATGTCTGGAAGTGATCCCACTGTAGAAGAATCGGAACAGTGATATAAGTGCTTTTGACAGACTTTAGCATATAATTAGTATGTGAGGATGATAACCTACCCTTCTTATTCTTAGAAAGTATAGGGCAATCCTTCACTTCATGAGAGGGGGAAGCACAGTATAAGCATAGACTATGCATTTTTCTTCTTGCCCTTTCCTGTGAGGTGAGGGGCCCCTTCATGAATCCAATATCCATAGGTTGAGGACTTTTTTTCACCTGGTAAGGAGGAGTAGGAAGAAAATTCTTAGAACTAGTAGCCTTTTCATTTCAACGTTCTCTAAGGCGTCTGTCGATATTTATAGTGAGCGTAAAGAATTCTTCCAGGGAGTCAGGGATACCGATATGTGACAGTTCGTCTTTTATTTCTTCGGATAATACTAGACGGAATTGTGTCTTGAGGGAGACCTCATTCCAGCCTGAATCACGTGCAGAGATCTTGAACAGTGTGATGTAATTTTCCACTGGATTTTTCTTCTGTTTTAATGACCTGAGAGTATTTTCGGCAGAGACCTGTTTGAAGGGGTCATCATACAGTGCCGCCATCTGGGTAAAGAAATTAGAGAGAGACCCTAGGACAGGGTCTTGATTTTCATAGAAGGAGTCAGCCCAAGCCCTAGGCTCCCCCCTTAGGTAGGAAATGACTGTTAAGACTCTGACCCTTTCAGTAGGGTAAGTACGTAGCTTTAGGTCAAATAGTAATAGACATGAATTCCTGAACTCCCTGAAACGAGCTCTGTCTCCAGAGAATTTCTCAGGAGGGGAGACCAAGGGCTCAGGTGTTTGTTCAGGAGGAATTGGCTTGGGAGCTAGTACCTCCCGTAGGCAGGCTTTTAAGGCCTGATTCTCAACTTGGAGCTCATGAAAAGAGCTTGATAAAGCATCCAGTCTATCAGACAAAATTTGGACTCTATCAGGAGTAGGCTCTTGATCCATAGTGTCAACAGAGTACAATAATCCGTACTCTAAAAATTCTATAAACACCAAAACCTTTAAAAATCTTTTTTATGGCTGCTTTATTATGTAATGTTCAGTAGGATCTTTACTGTCCTTTTAGTGAGGACAGAGTTCCTATGAAGATTGATAGAGGTTTTGGTGTAGGCTAGGTAATCCAGGGAAGGATTTCCCAGGAATCCCTAGAACATTACTATTAGCCAGGAGTATAGAAAGATTTAATTCATGTGTCCTTAAACCACTCAATCTAGTCTGAGGCTGTGGCAATATAGGTATGTGTAGATTTGATAAACACAGTGTACTTATAACGAACTCTATACTGAGCAAGGTGACAGCGTATATAAAGCAAACAATATACTGAGCAGGATGTTGATAGTCTTACAAGATATAAGATAAATTACTCAGACCTGGTATATGTTGAAGCGGTAGTCCGGTTAGACTCACATAATACCTTGAAGTCCGTTAGAGTGTTTCAGCAGAATGAAAGCCACAGGAGCGTGAGAAGAGGTGGAAGCGTTCAGGCAGGGAGAAGTGCTGACGGCTGTGTCTGATGACGTAAGCGGCAGCGTGTACCGCACAGACACAGCTGATCGCGGGGAAGTTGCGCTGAAACCTGTAGTTAGTTCTGAACGAGGAGAGAGGAAGATAAAGTCAGGTTAGTAAACTTGTAAATCCCCCAGGTAGTTTAGTGAGTGGTTGAATTCAAGGAGACTGCCAGGAAATATCCTATACAGGGAGCCTGCACAGGATGTAGCTGAAAGCAAAAACAATAAAGCAGCATTGGAGCATGGGTAGGAGGTGCCTTAAATAGGCAGGTGCTTAAAGGTACAGCAAGACAGCCTTAACCCTTACACTGTAACTCAAGTTGGTGAATTTCATAAAACTTTGGTACATTCTTTAACAAGCCAATTTAATGACACTGTCGGGTTAAAATCTCTAACCAGATTTTGGCGTATGTATGCAGGTAATGCATAAAAATACAATTGTTTAAATTCTGGGTAATTACAATCTGCTGCTGCTTCACACTCACAATAAAAGCGTTTGAGACAAGCCAGAAAATCATGAGGGCTCTGATCATCTGCACATTGCATACTGTACAAACTTTTTTTCTTTGCAAGGACAGATTTAAGAGGGGAAAAGGCTGTATACAGTTCATCCTTTATATCATCCCACTGTTTAACCCCCTCTTCCTCAAGACATTTGAAAAATCCAAAATGCTTAATGACAAAAGTCCAAGGTAAATAACGTATCTTAGAACTGTTATCTGTCACCTCAAACAACTCCAGAGTACATTCAAATAAATCTATATGATCAACAATTGATGTTTTACTACATTCATCAAATGGTTGAATAGTTTCCTTAAGAAACTTTATGATTTTCACATCATTATGTCTTTTTTTAATATTTTTTTTATTGTTATTCAACAACACAAATACATATACACTCTGGTAGTAACCACATACATATAAGCAAAGCAGGATACATCATGATACATGGGTTACTCTTTCCCACAACAACGTGATAATCTCAATCAAATATCTTACCTCATCTATATTTGAGATTTATTTTAACTAAAGAAACAATCATGTCGACAATAATCAAGCAATCTAAACACACTTCTGTTACTGATCCTATACCACAATTGTACCTTTTTGTGGTTGAATTTCTAAAAATTAATACATAACTCTTATTAAATCAGTTATATCAATTTTTCTTTACTGATATATCTAACTACTTCCTTGGTCTATCCTGACCTACTACTAACAGTGTTTACAAAGCACTTCCTTGACCGAGTATCTCGAGAAAACAAACAAAAAAAAAAAAAAAAAAAAGGGGGAAAAAGGGAAGAAAAGGGAAAAGAAAACAAACACAAACAGATCACTCCGCCACCCGTCGTTCCCCTCCGACCATATCTTATCCGAGCTCAAACCCCCTCATAATGCTTCACTATTACACCATACACTGGGAAAATGACCAGCCAATACTTGTAATTGCACATACACAGTATCCCTAAAAAGGTTTAGTCAATCTGATTTGAGTTTCCACTGGAAATGACAAAATAAATGTTTTCCATTGTTTAAAAAATAATGCTAACTTTCTCTCTGTGGCATCTTGAAGATTCCATTGTTCGAGTGCAAAATGAGTGATCAACGCATTCTTAAGCTCCTTTACACTAGGGGCAATTTTTGCATTCCACGCTTTTAATATCATATTACGACCCAGAAATATAATCAGGTTAATTAATTTACGGTTCTGTGGAGTTGTCTGCGAATTTACTAAGAAAAATATTTCCGTTGCCTGTAGATGATACTCTAATTTAAGAGTGGTCTGCATCCAATATACTGCTTTAGACCAAAATTGACTAATCTTTGGACAGGCCCAAAAACAATGTAATAGATCCGCCCTAGAGGAAGAGCATTTAGGGCATACATTCTTCACCCTATACCAGTTCGCCAATCTAACTGGTGTTAAATATGTCATAAAGGATAATTTCACCTGTGTCTCCCTCCAAGTAGTCACAACCCAACTTTGTCCAACTATTTTGAAAGTGTTCTCAATAGCCTGAGAATTTATCTTGGGGAAAAATTTATTCCATTTCGCGGCTATATATTCTCTTTGAGCAGCCAATGGCTCCTGATTTAACAGACTATAAAAGAGAGCTATAGAGTAGAAGCCATTTTGAAAGTTATTGATTTTAGTTTGAAATTCTGACAAAGACCATTCCGTTCCATAATTTTGCTTAAGTTCAAATATAAAATGTCTTATTTGCAAATATGCGTAAAAATCTTTGTTCTGAAGACCGAAAAGATGAATTAACTCAGTAAAACTTAATGGAACAAGATCAGAGTCTAGCATTTGTGTGACATATACCAATCCTTTAGAGAACCAGTTTCTAAAAACTTTATCTGACAATCCTGGGGCAAAATTTGGGTTACCTGTAATAGATAGATAATTAGAGACATAGGGCGAACACTTTAAAAGAGTGCAAACTATTTGCCATGCTAGAATAATATATCTATATGTTTTGAGAACAAAGAGTGTTGATGGAAGCCCCGTCATTGGACAATGTAGAATAGCATCCAAGCGAAATGGCGCTACTAGGGCAGATTCCCAGGCTATAGCCGCAACCTGGTCCCGTTTCGTTAGCCAGTCTACCGCGATTTTTACGTGTGCTGCCAAACTATACAATTGTAGATTGGGAAGAGAAAGTCCAGCCGCTTCTTTATTACACATAAGACGCGAAACAGAGATACGTGGTCTGGCACCCCTCCAAATTAGTTTAGAACAAGCCTTATTGTAATTATTTATATCTGTCTTATGTATGGGTATTGGGATATTTTGTATAAATTAAAATAATTTAGGAAAAATTATGGTTTTTATAAGTGTAACTCTAGCTATTAACGAAATAGGTAGATTTATCCAACCCTCCATCTTCCTTTTGCATTCTAAGAAACATTTACCAAAATTTAGTTTATACCAGTCATCTGGATTAGCACTTAATTTAATACCAAGATAAGTTATTTGTGAAGTTTCAGTAAACGGGTGTCTAACATGTTGCTCTCTTTTATTCAGCCATAATAATTCAGATTTAGCAAGGTTAATTTTGCACCCAGAAATAGAGCCGAATAGCTCTATTGATTCTAGTAACAAAGCAAGACTTTGGTCGATATTACTCAAACATAAAAGAACATCATCCGCGTACATTAACAATACTAATCTCTGATCTCCGATACGAATCCCATCCAATTGTTGTCAAAGCAGAATCGCAAGCAGTTTCAACGATAAATTGAACAACAATGGAGATAGCGGGCATCCCTGATGCGTACCCCGTTGTAAGATCATACGTTGTGATATTTGACCATTAATTAATAGTGTTGAAATAGGGGAGGAATATATTAATTGAATAAAATTATGGATATGTCCAGAAATGCCAAATTGTTCTAATGTAAAAAAAAGATGTTTCCAGGAAATGCGATCGAACGCCTTTTCGGCGTCAAGTGTTAATAAGGCTAAATCCGGTACGTCTCTATGACTTGTCGCTCTAAATTTGTTCCAGACAAAATCTAAAAGTGTCATAACCTTTCACGTATTTTTAGAAGGATTCCGCCCTGCCATAAAACCGGATTGATTTTCGTGAATAATTAGACCTAGACATGATTTCAATCTTTTTGCTAAGACAGACGTTAATAATTTATAATCTGTGTTTAAAACGGAAATTGGCCTATATGATTCTGGAAGATCTAATTCTTTATTTTTTTGGGGAATCAGGGATATTACCGCGGCTGCGAAATAAGGAGAACATTTATTATTTCCCACAAAATAAAAGTTAAACAGCTTCTTGAGGGCTGAAATAACGTTGGGTTGAAGAATCCTGTAAAATTCGATGGGGAAGCAGTCTGGCCCCGCTGCCTTATTTTTTTTAGCAGCTTTAATTGCTACAGAAATTTCTTCCTCTTCAATCGGCTTATTAAGATCTGCCAAGATTTCTGGAGAGATTTTAGGAATCTTAATTCTATCCCAAAAATCTTTCTGTCTAACTACTGGGTATTCTTCGGCTCTGTAAAGCTCGGTAAAATAATCATAGAAAGTTTTAATAATATCTGAATTATTGGTAAACCTAGGTGAGTTAGATCTAATGGCCGTTATTATGTTCCGATGCGCTTTTTTCGTTAATCTGGCCAAAAATTTGGCAGATCTGCCGGCAAAGCCGCCATACAAAGCTTTTTGCCTCTGCAGTTCTAACGCAGTCTTTTGTTTAATAAAAACATCTATCGCAGTCTTGGCGTCTATATATTTTTGCCATTTATCATTCCTGTGATCACTCATATATGCTCTATACGTGTTTTTTACTTGGTTACTCAGCTGTAACTCTTGTTGTCTAATTCTTTTTTTGAGTTTACACATGTATGCCTTAATTTTGCCTCTCAAAACGGCTTTCGCTGCTTCCCAGTATATCTCCGGTCTGTCTTTATGAGTTTTGTTAAAGCTCTCATATTCTCTCCATTGATTATTCAACCAGTTTTTAAAATTAAAATTATTCAATAAATATTTTGGGAAAAAAATAGTTTGATTGTTGTTTATTTGTATGCGAGAAACGTTGAGTGATAAAGTAATCACCGCGTGATCAGAAATTGTTATATCTCTGATGTCTGCTTTCCATTCTAACCCGATCATAGATTCTGCAACCAAAAAAAGATCTCTGGAGAGAGATTGCTTTCCTTTCGCTAAACATGTAAAGGCTCTTAAATCAGGGTTTTGTATGCGCCAGATATCTGATAGTCCCAGTTGTGCACAAAATTTTTGAAGAATACAAGTCTTTCTATCCCGAGTACGGCTATTACCTTTATTCAATCTATCGAGAATAGGGTCTGCCAATAAGTTGAAGTCACCCGCCACTATCAGGTTTTGGCCTATGTATTTATGTAGATGAGATATCATCTTGCCCCAAAATGACTTATCAACTTTATTAGGCCCATATATGTTACACAACACATAGCGAATTTTATTAATTGTACTTTCTATGATTAGGAAATGCCCTTCCCGATCCACAAAACAAGATTCTATTTTATACTCCAAATCTTTATTGAAAAGAATAGCCACTCCTCTTTTATGCGCATTATATGGGGCAGCAATTACCTCCCCCACCCAGTTAGTCTGCAATTTCATAGATTCCAAATTATTTAAATAAGTCTCTTGCAGGAAGGCCAAATCTGGTTTCAGTTTTGCTAAATGCTTAATTATGGCTTTCCTCTTTATTGGAGAGTTTATGCCCCCCACGTTCCACGATACCAAATTAAGAGTCCCTAACATGAATCCTTACCCTAAGTGACATTACCATATGACCCATCTATATTTGTGTAAAAATGAGCCGACCATACTGCAGGGAGGCGAGAAGTCGAAGAGGAGGGTAGAGGAGGGAGCGAGGGAGAGAAAAAAAAAAAACGTTCAATTGTTTTGCTTGTTTCCTTTTATTTGGCATTGTTTTATAGTCAATACTTTCAGCACCATCAGAAAATTCCTGTGCCTCTCCCGATTCTGACACATCACAGTCAGAATGTATTAAAGTTTTAATTCTGTGATCCAAATCTTTCTTTTCCTTTGAGGAAAAATCAACATGAGCAGGAGTTGAAAACTTAATCTCAGGTTGAACACAGAGCTCAGATTGACCTTCCCTGAGTTTCTCCAACTCCTTTTCAGCATACATTACTCGTTTATCAAGAATGCTATTAACATGTGTTAAAGCTTCATTTTCACGATTAGAGGATGTCAATCTGTCTTTAAGAGCGCTAACTCTGTATTCTAAGTCATTTATTTTAATCTGCAACTCCCGTTCTGTCTTTTCCTGGCAGCGAACCTTATTTTCGCTTTCAGACAATTTTTTATTCAACATATCCACCTCAGCTGATACAATAGTAAATTCAGCATTCTGCTGGACATATTTGTCAGCCCAAAATTCTTGCAAAAGAAACAATATTGGCCATGTACTATATATCAATTTATTTATCTCATTAGAGCCCTTAGCATTTGCCAATTCTAACAATTTTGCCATATAACCATCAGGTTTATCGCACAAAATATATTTTGGGTCACGGATCATTGACTTCAAACCCAGATACCAATTATCAAAAGAATCCTTTGATTTAACTTTACGAAAAAGTTGATGTAAAACTCTATTTCGCACAACTTCCGCTGTATCAGTATCAGATATAGATTGAGAATTACCCAAAGGGACCTACTATCCTGACAAGAAACATCCCCAAACACAGACATTTTTTTTTAATCAAATGCTAAAATAACCCACTGTAGCTTTAACTGCAAAATAAAATTTTCCTATCCGGGACAACAGCCAAAATGTTATCTCTTCTCAAAACAACACAAGGACAGCAAAAAATATTCAAGTCTGCTTTTCACTTAAAGGAGAAATACAATTGCAAGAAAATACGTAATTAATACTAATTATTTCCACAAGAAAACAGCAATATCGGCAATCAATAAACAATTTCAAATCTCAGCAGATGACACATTTTTCTATAAGTTATGAAATGTAATAAACAAATCTGAATCCTTTTAGTTGCTATCAGTCTATTAATTATACCGACACCAGATGAATAACAAAAATTAGCTTTATTAAAGTATTTTGTTATTAATAATTAGCATTTAATAGAAACTTAAGCAATCAAAATATTAAAGAGATATAAACTACAGATCTATAATAATCACTAACGCGATAACGTAACTCCAAATAGCAAGGAAAACAGAATAATACAGAGATTAAACTATAAAGATGATTAAGTCATATTTTCAAAATAACACAAACATAGGCATGATGATAGGAACCAAATATTTCATTATAAACCCTCTAAGGTAATTGCGGAGAATCAGGTAGATTAATAATTATGACAAACCGTCAGATGATAATCTATCCTACTTCCTGATTCACCCGATGTTATTGTCGACAAATAAGACCAGGTGATAGGAATTTTTATAAAGAAAACACAAAGCTATAAAACAATTAATTAATTTACCTGATTAAATAGAAAAAAGGTATTTTACATAAATGTAAAATGTAAATCTTAATGATATTAACATCTAAAGTGACTTTCTTTCATACATCACCAAAGTAAATAAATTCCCCCTTTGCAGACAGAAATCAAACTGTCAGGTCGTAGGTCTGTCCAAATAGGCTAAACTAGCCTCAGCAGTTATAATCCAATAATCTCGGACCTCTGTAGTTGATTAGCAAATTACCAACCCCATAAATTATGTGACCAGTTCAAAAAAACCAGGAAAATGTCCCCCTCCCATTGGGCTAGACCCTATATATTCCCATTCTCTCATCTAGGAGGAGTCATTAATTATAATATTTTAATCATTAATTAACATAAAATTAATTAGATGAAATATTATTGTTCTAACAGTAGATGGCTCTCGCATATAGGGTAAAAATATTAGAAAAATACTTATTATATTTATGTTTACCCCAACATTCCTAGACTACAATCAAGGTTATAAACTGCACTTATTTACAGAAATAAGCGACTAGCTGGGGCCTAAGCAAGTAAACTACCTTGAATAATGGAAAACATATTGATATGAAACTTCTCGGTCAGCAAGACTGAGGAAAACAAAATTCAATGTAATAATAGCTGAGCCCTGGTTAAGCTTAAAACAAAAAAAAACAACATGGAGTCTGTTCTGTCATGAAAAATTCATGACAATATCTGTCCCCCGTATCCTGTAGGAGTCGAGTCTTTGTGATCTTTGTAGTGGGTATGGGACTTCCGCAATAATTGTAAATAGTAATAGTATCCTGTGGGGCTTAAAACTGCCTGTGTTGATGAATAGAGATGCTCTGCTTTCCCTGCTCTGTGGCTCTTGTGATAACCAGGTGTGAGGTGAAGAATCGAATGAATGAAATAAATGAGTTGGTTTGCTTTTTCAGACGCCGGTCTTGGAGCGTTTTTTGAGGCAACGTTTGTTAGCAGTGTTTTACACAGCTTGTTTCCTTTGCTCTGCTTACTCTGCTCTGCGGCTCTTGGATAAACCAGGTGTGGGGGTGAAGGATCCAAGTATCACATTTATAAAACAAGTTGCCAATAACCAATCCCCAGCCAGCTCAGTCTCTCTTAGTAGGTGTATCCTCTCTTAACATCTCACGTGTTTGACTTCTCAAGGCTAACCCTGCAACATATCCATCATAATTAACTTCAGCAGTAAAGATTACATAATGAGCTGCAAAAAATGCAATTTTGCTATCATCATGACTGTGGTATAGCCTTGCATACTCCAGTCTTTATTGTTTTTTCCAAGAAAGGCAGGTGGTGTGTTTGTTACATTTGTTTGTAAGATGTTATGTTATTCCATAGCAAGACAAGAGAAATGTCTTGTAACAGCAATGCTTGAAGTATCACTTTAAACAACTTTATTTGTATTAACATGTGTTACAAAACAATTACTATTTACTACGGTGCATCCCTAAACTGTATAGTTTAAAACAATTGTAATGTATTTTCAATATTTACTTTGTGTTTTTTGAATGTCACCAGAGAGAAGTGAATCCTGAAAGATTCCCACTCTACAGCATGCTACTACATAGCTGATTTATATCTGTACTTAACTGTCTGCAGCAAGTGAAATAAGATAATCATGCTCAAGAGGTTTTTCAGGGAATTTATCGTTGGACTGCAAACTAATTACAATTTCACAAATTTTATGGTCAAAAAATGAAATGCTTTAATTTGTCTAATAAGCCTAGGCACGCTTTAATGCAGGACCGGACTGGAAACAAAAATAGGACCGGGCAGTTAAAGGCGGAGCAGCCCACATCAGTTAGACTTCTGCTAGCCATAACAGACCAGAACTTTCATTCTGAAGAACCTTTGCTTAACAGCCAGACAGAAAATTTAATTTCTGATTTACAAAATAGGCAACCTGTTCAGCTTTCCTATTGTTACCCATATTAAGAGAAGGTGGGGCCTCTATATAGCATCAAGGCCCACATTAGCGCTGCAGAATCTGTTGGCGCTCTACAAATAACCGATAATAATATTAATAATAATAATAATAATTATTAATAATGTATGCCCTATGGCCAGTCTGAGCCTGCTTTAATGCTATGTTTTAACCCCTGCAAAATGATTAAACGCATAGTAGAAGTATGCCACTTATCCTACTAGTCACACAGTGTAGAAGTATGCCACTTATCCTTTTAGCAGCACTAGTCACACAGTGTAGAAGTATGCCACTTATCCTTTTTAGCAGCAGTAGTCACACAGTTGAGCTGTGCAACGGTGCTGCTGCGTTATTCATCTGACTCACTGATGAGGCCCAATGAAGGCCGAAACGATCGTTTGGGGTTGCTGTGTTCCTTGTTCAGAGAGGAATTGCCTGGTATTTTGGCACTGGACTGACCGTAATAGGCGAGATCAGACTGATATACTACAGGAAAGTTCTACTCTGTGAAAAGCATTACTGGGCTAAAAGAAGCCGCACCCAGGTGGTAAATCGCCATAGAACAGGCTAACAATGGCAATGAGCTGGTTGTTCGTTCTGGTGAGTGCACTTCTCTTTGTATGTATTTAATAATTTGTAGTTTCCACTCAGGACCAGCAGTGCTCTGCAGGTCCTGAACAATACTTCTACTATGTGTTTAACCCCTTTGCGCTGGTTAAACACATAGTATTAAAGGGTCGCTAGTCTTAAAATGACAGATTTAATTACTTTTGCAATGCGGTGTTTAATTCTCGATATATACTATACATAGATGTAAAATATGTGATAGTATATTCAATATATGTAAAATGTGCAAGATGTACTTGAAACTCTTGCTTGTGTTGTGCGTGTGTAGTGTTCATGTTAATGCCAGTGTTTAAAGGCATTAAAGTACTTTTTTTAAATTAATGAATTGGAAATTATTCACTGTGTTGTAAATGATCTTACTGCAAAATAAGGGCTAGAGTACAAGTGGAGCACTAAATTATTGTGCGTGCGAACGGGAACATTTTCATGTATGCGGGCGTACGATAATTAATCAGCCATTACAAGTGGCTGGTTATTGCTACCGCGAGCTCCAAATTGTCCCAAAATACAATCTAGCATATTTTATTAAAAAATAAATCTTTTAATTTTTTAATAACGTTACTGCACTTGGCATTATAAAAAAAAAAAAAAAACTGCACTGAAAAGTGTCTTTGCATTGAGGTCTAAGGGAACTGTGTGTTCCCAGTAAATACAGTATATATGTATAAGCTTAAATACATATATATTTATGTGTTAATATGTGTATATACACATATTACATAGTAACATAGTAACATAGTAGATAAGGTTGAAAAAAGACTGAAGTCCATCGAGTTCAACCTATACAAATCTAAAATACTTACACAAAGCTCCAGTTAAGCTTAAATAACCCCATTAAAATGTGACCCATTTAATACTAGCAATCATATCCATGAATTTTGTTTATATACAGAAATTTATCCAGACTATTTTTAAATGAATCTATGGCATTGGCATTCACTACCTCCTTTGGTAATGAGTTCCACAATTTTATTGCTCTTACAGTGAAAAAACGTTTCCGTTGCAGGAGATTAAATCTCCTTTCCTCCAACCTTAAATTATGACGTCTTGTCAGAAACAATTTTCTTGGAATAAAAAGAGCTTCTGCCATCTCTGTATATGGGCCTTGAATATATTTATATAAAGTAATCATGTCACCTCTCAAGCGCCTTTTTTTCTAAAGAGAACAGACCCAGTTTGGCTAGCCTCTCCTCATAGGTTAATTTCTCCAATCCCCTTATTAGCTTTTTGGCCCTTCTCTGAACTTTTTCTAGTTCTGCAATATCTTTTTTAGCAATCGGTCCCCAGAACTGCACTCCAAACTCAAGGTGAGGTCTTACCAGGGCTTTATATAATGACAGAATTATGCTTTCCTCCCTTGAATCAATGCCTCTTTTAATACATGCTAGTATCTTATTAGCCTTTGAAGCCGCTGCCCTGCATTGTGCACTCATCTTTAGCTTGTTATCTATTACTACTCCCAAATCCCTTTCCTCCTGTGTTTGGCTAAGTCTTGTCCCATTTAAAAAATACGTAGCCTGCTTATTTTTACTTCCAAAATGTAGAACCTTACATTTTTCCGTATTAAATCTCATTTTCCATTCACTTGCCCATAGTTCTAATTTTAGCAAATCCCTTTGTAAAGAGAGTTCGTCCTGCTCTGACCTAATGACCTTACTTAACTTAGTATCATCTGCAAAAATAGAGATGTCGCTATTTAATCCTTGCTCCAAGTCATTTATAAAAATATTAAAAAGAACAGGGCCCAGTACTGATCCCTGGGGGACGCCACTGATTACCTTTGTCCAATCTGAGTATGATCCATTTACTACTACTCGTTGCTCCCTATCTTTTATCCAGTTATTTATCCATGAGCTAACATTTTCAGCTATTCCCAGTCCCTTAATTTTGTGCATTAATCTCTCATGTGGCACTGTATCAAATGCCTTTGCAAAATCTAAGTATATCACATCAACTGATTCCCCTTTATCTATATTTTTACTTACTTCCTCGTAGAATCTAATTAGATTAGTTTGACATGATCTATTTCTCCTAAAGCCATGCTGATTAGAACTCATAATCTTGTTTACACAAATATGCTCATCAATATAATCCCTTATAATCCCTTCAAATATCTTCCCCACTATTGATGTCAGACTAACTGGTCTATAGCTTCCTGGATCATCCCTGCTTCCCTTTTTGAAGAGTGGCACCACATCAGCTTTACGCCAATCCTGGGGTACCATGCCTGAGGATAATGAGTCTTGAAAAATTAAGAGTAAAGGTTTGTCTATAACAGTGCTAAGTTCACTTAACACCCTTGGGTGTATTCCATCTGGGCCTGGAGTTTTATTTACCTTAATATTTTTTAGTTTTTTCCTGATATCCTCTAAACAAAACCCAGTTAGTGGTATGGACTGGCATGTTCTATTCTGTTCCAAAGTATCATTCAATGGTTCCTCTCTTGTGTATACTGAAGAAAAAAACTGGTTTAGTACCTCAGCCTTCTCCCTGTCATTATTTATCATGCTACCCTCCACACATTTTAATGTACCTATATTATCCTTCTTAGATTTTTTGCTATTTATGTACTTAAAGAACCTTTTAGGGTTAGACTTAGAATCCTTGGCAATTAATTTTTCATTTTCAATTTTGGCTAATTTGATTGCTTTTTTGCATGCTTTGTTACATTCCTTATAAATATTGTATGCTGAGTCTGTACTATTTTCTTTTAATAATTTAAATGCCCTACGTTTTTTCCTAATTTCTCTTAACACATTTTTATTTAGCCATAACGGCTTAGTTTTTTTATTTTTATTTTTATAACCATATGGTATGTATTGATATGTATATTTATTTAACATATATATTTTAAATTGCTGCTATCGCTGTGCTATGTACCCCCTTCACTGTGCTGAAGTTGAGTGCAATGCTTTCCAGCAATGCAAATGTGAGGTCGCATTCGCATTGCTGTGAACTTGTAATACTAGTGCACATTAGCGTGCGCTGGGATTACACAGTGGAGCATAACATGTCGCTTTCACTTTAGCGCTCCACTTGTAATCTGGTTCTAAATGTTTTAAAAGCCATAAAAATGCACTGCAGCCTCTCTGAGTCTCTTCAATTTTAAATTAAAGAAAAAACAGGCATAAAATTTATGAAAGTGTTTAGCTTTTTTTTTTATTTTTATTATGTATAATTAAACATTGTAGGGACAATTAAGTTTTAGTTTAAATGTCCCTTTAAGTTCAAAATTAAAGATAAAAAAATCACAGAAATTCCAAAATAAAAACCTATTTAACCTATTAACACCTCAACCGACAACCTCCACAACCCCCACAACGCAAACTATCTAATTAACCTATTAACACCTCAAATGCTAACCCCCACCATGCAAAGTATCGAATTAACTTTTTAACCCCTAAACCACCATATCCCCACAACACATTTAAACTAAAAACTAAGCCCCCTAACCTAACACCCCCCTAACTTAACTCCAATTAAAATACACTGAAATAAAATTAAAAAGATACTACAATAAAAATAAAAAAGTTACAAAAAATAAAAAAAACGAATTTACATAAAACCCTAACATTACATTAAAAAAAACTACCAATACAGAAAAAAAAATACTAAAAAAAATAACATTGCACAAAATAAAAATAACTAAAATTACAAATAAAAAAACCTAACATTACACAAAATATCAAATGAAATTATCCCCCAAAAATAAAACATTCCTATTCTAATACCCCATTAAAAAAAAACACCCCAAAATAACCCCCCCAATTTATAAACTACCAATAGCCCTTAAAAGGGCCTTTTGTAGGGCATTGTCCTAAGGTTAACAGCTCTTTTGGCAATAAAATAAACCAATTACCCCCTAACATTACAACCCCCAACCCCCACCAAAATAAAAAAGCCTAACTAAAAAAAAAAACTAATCTACCCATTGCCCCGAAAAGGGCATTTAGCTTTTTTGCAGCAAATAAAAAATAAAAAAGCCCTAATCTAAAAACACCCACCCCAAAAATAAAATAAAAACGTAGCACCAAAATCGGTACTCACCATTGACGAAGTCCGGCAAAACATCTTCATCCCACCGGCAAAAGTTCATCCAGGCGGCTCCATATTTATCGATCGTGGGTCCATCTTCTATCTTCATGGCGGAGGCGGAGCGGTTGGCGGAGGTAATCAGCGATACGGAGGTCCTCTTCATGCGATCTTCCACCGCACACCAAAGATTGAATACAAGGTACCCCTTTTATATAGGGGCACCCTTGCATTCCTTTTAGTTGAAAAAATTAAATCAGCCAATAGGATGAGAGCTGCTTACATCCTATTGGCTGATTTGAATTTTTCAGCCAATAGGAATGCAAGGGTACCCCTATATAAAAGGGGTTGTAATGTTAGGGGGTACTTTGTGTATTTTCTTTGCAAAAAATTGTTAACTTTAGGGCAATGCCCTAAAAAAGGCCCTTTTAAGTGCTATTGGTAGTTTATTGATAGATTAGTGTTTTTTTATTTTGGGGGTATTAGAATAGGAATAATTTATTTTATTTTGGATAATTTTGTTTGTTATTTTCTGTAATTTAAGTTTTTTTTTATTTTGAGTAAGGGTAGGTTTTTATTTTTGTGTAATGTTATTTTTTTTTAGTAATTTAGTTTTTATATTTTTTGTAATTTTTTATAATTTTTAATGTAGTTAGTATCTTTTTCATTTTATTTAAGTGTATTTTAATTAGGGTTAAGTTAGGGGGTGTTAGGTTTGGGTTCTTAGTTATTATATTAATACTTTGCGTTTTGGGGGGTTGACAGATTAGGGGTTAATAGGTTAATTAGGTGTATGCATTCTGGGGGCTGGTGGATTAGGGGTTAATAGGTTAATTAGGTGTTTTGTATTGTGCGTGGTTGGCGGTTTAGGTGTTAATAGTTTTATTAGGTACTTTGCGTTGTGGGGTGTTGGCGGTTTAGGTGTTAATAGTTTTATTAAGTACTTTGCGTTGTGGGGGGATGGCGGTTTAGGGGTTAATAAGTTTTATTAGTGATTGTGATGTGCAGGGATGGTGGATTAGAGGTTAATAACTTTTATTAGTGATTGGGATGTGGGGGGATGGTGGTTTTATGGTTAATAACTTTTATTAGTGATTGGGATGTTGGGGGGTGGAGGGTTTTGAATGGCATTTTGACGTGTCGGTTTAATTTTTATATTCTGGTTTAGATTTTTATCTGTAAATTCAACATTTATTTAATTTTTAGTTACGTGTAATGCATATTACGAGTCGTGGCAGTATAGCTATACCGCAAGCATTTTATTCTATACCGACATGATCCATACCGCCACCTAAGAGCAGTAGTTCTGAATTTGGTGTAACAAAAATGTTTCACAAAACTCATAACTAAAATGTTACAAAGTACACTAACACTTATAAACTACCTATTAACCCCTAACCACCACCCTCCCGCATCGCAAACACTATAATAAATTTATAAACCCCTAATCTGCCGCCCACCCACATCGCGACTATTAAATAAACCTATTAACCCCTAATCCGCCACCCCCAAACCTATGTGCTTCAAGCTCTTTTTGTAAATACTCTACTGTCAGCACAATTAAATCAAATGAGCATTTGTTTAGGATTAATTTGAACTTTTGGCAGTATTCTTTGTTGTCTAACATGAGTGTTGGTCGTGCGCTCATCCGCTCAGCCCCCTTGGAATTCTTTTAACCCGAAAATATTCGGCCAGTGTGGTAGAATGAAGTTCATAGGCCATCTGTTTTTTTGATAGTTTCTCATAGCCACTACTAGTTTTATCTATCTACAGGTAGTACCTTTAAAAAGTCTCTTGAGCCCAGGGCTAATGTAGTGATCCTGAATTCCTCCAAATCTGTATAAGAAAATGTTTTCATGTTTGATTCACATTCTTCATTCACCATTACGGCTGTAGCTGTCCAAAGAGCCGGTATAGTAGCAAGTATATAAAGTTCAACAAATGGTTCAGCACTAGCTAATGTATGGTGCCAAGCTGTCACTGGGTACTATACCAAAACCCAGATATCACATAAAACAGCAACAAAAGGCAGCAGCGCTCAAATACAGCTTCTTCAACTTGAGTGCCACATTTAAAATTAGGCTAAACTTGGAATTTAGTGAAGAGAAGTTGGCATTTTTGGATACCATGGTCATCAAGGAAGGTGGTAGATTGAGGGTAGATACAGTATTTTTGTGAATATTTTATTATATCTTTTCATGTGACAACACTGAAGAAATGACACTTTGCTACAATGTAATGTAGTGAGTGTACAGCCTGTATAACAGTGTAAATTTATTGTCCCCTCAAAACAACGCAACACACAGCCATTTATGTCTAAACAATGGGGCTCAAAGTGTCAATGTTTTGTGTGGCCACCATTATTTTCCAGCACTGCCTTAATCCTCTTGGTCATGGAGTTCACCAGAGCTTCATAGGTTGCCACTGGAGTCTTCTTCCACTCCTCCATAATGACCTCACGGAGCTGGTGGATGTTAGAGACCTTGCTCTCCCCCACATTCTGTTTGAGGATGCCCCACAAATGCTCAATAGGGTTTAGGTCTGGAGATATGCTTGGCTAGTACATCACCTTTACCCTCAGCTTCTTTAGCAAGGCAGTTGTTATCTTGGAGGTGTTGTCATATATGCTGTCCCTTTAAGTAGCAGATATCCTCTTTCATCAAACTCTATAAAGGAGGGACTTAGATATCAAACCAGTGCTTGATAATTGCAAGTGTATAGTATCCTGCCTTCCTAGGAAACTTCCTGGATACTAAACTCCTAATTTTGAAGCCTTTCAGTTATTATCCCAAAAGGGAACTTTATCCGTCAAATTCTCCTACTTTGATCAATTCTAATAAGCCTTTACAAAGCTTTCCAAGTCAAAACATTATAAGAATTAGCAGAACGCTAACTAAATCTTTTCACAAGCTGTGTGCCGCGGATCCGCACACAGCACGCTGACGTCACCCGGACACAGACACAGGGCGCTGCAGACTCAGAACGCTGATCTCCGTTTGGAAGCAACTCGTTACCAGCGTGTGCTGACTGAAGACTCCATTCCCCTGAGGATACAAAGTAACGGTTACTACTTAAGGACTCTAGACCTCCCACGATCATAGCGCAAGTATATTTTACTTACATTTCTTCCACCTACGAACTGTATGTGTAATCACTGCTATAATTTACATGTGTCAGCACACGTCAAACCTGCATTCTCAAACACGCTCCTAATAGTAAGCAGTTGAGCCTACTAAAACCTCCTTTTACCATACCTTTCCATAGAGACTTCAGATTATCTCATTAATAACGCCATAAGGGTCCTCAGCTCTGATTCTTTGGTTTCCATGTAAATATTCATTGTTTACTCCGGATCCAAAACGAACAAGTAAAAAGAATAACTTACTACTGTTATTCCTATATATAAGCAGAATCACAGTACAATTGAGTCCCGCTTATATAGGATTACCTACATTCATAACTTTAGGCAACAAATATATTAGGGAATATTGCAGAATTATCAAGCCTTGAAAATAAAATGGATCCAGCCCAAATGACTAACGAAATAAGCACTCTGAACCAGAAGGTGGAGTTGCTTGCACAGGGGTTAACTGAATTGCAAACTGAGAACAATACTCTCAAAAGACTTATGAATGATTACTTTACTCCTAAAGCAACAGATCATCCAGAACCCCAAATTAACCCCCCTCAATCCGGAGATCCCATTTTGGATTCATTGGATAATTTCTTCACAGCCATGTCCTCCCTTTATGAGGATAAAAATAAACAAAGTACAGCGGAACATAATCTAAGGTCTTTGAAACAAGGCAAAAGAGCTGTGGAAGACTATATAGCTGAGTTTCAACCCTCTGCCCCAGACTCTCAATGGAATCTTATCAGCCTGAAGAACCAGTTCAGACTGGGTTTATCGGAACATTTAAAAGACGAACTTTCACGAATAGAACTCCCAGACACCCTGGAAGCATTAATAAAGATCTGCATCTCAATGGACCGTCGTCACCGGGAAAGAAAACTGGAGAGACAAAGTCCGGAATCCTACAGCAAGAAATACTATCCCCCACATGTTGAAAAACCCACCACATCTGCTATCGCTATGGAAATTGGAACACTCAAGGGTCCTTTGTCTCAAGAGGAGAAATCAAGATGCCGCCTGGTGAACTTATGCATGTACTGTGCTAGTAAGGACCATACAGTATCCGCATGTCCTTTGCTGAGCCGTCAAAAGAAGGGTAAGAATTACCCCATATCTATCAATCTCTTCCCTAAAAAACACACCAATCTAACTATACCTATGTCTTTACAGTGGGACCAACACCTCTACCAGAGCGAGGCTATGATTGACTCTGGTGCTTTCGGAATGTTCATAGACAAGAAAATAGTCACTGTAAATAAAATACCCTGTGTGTTGAAAGATAGTCCTGTGTATGTCAAAGTTATTGATGGCTCAAATTTTTTAAAAGGTCCAAACACACACCACACCATCCCTCTCCTAACCACAACACCATCAGGTCACAAAGAATATATTACATATGACATCATCCCAGGATCCATATATCCTTTGATACTGGGATACCCCTGGCTGCAGAAACACAATCCTAGAATAGATTGGTCACAAAATAACATAAACCTTGATTCCCCATACTGCTTATCTACATGCTTTCCTTATGTAGAATTCAATCATATCGAACCAGCTTTACCACATGACTATGCAGATTTTCTGATGTATTCAACTTAAAAGAGGCTGAAAATCTACCACCTCATAGACCATATGACTGCCCTATTGATACCAAACCAGGTGCAGTCATACCATTTGGTAGGATCTTCCCCTTATCCCAAAAAGAGTTACAATTTTTGAGGGAGTATCTAGATGACAACTTACGTAAGGGCTTCATCTCACCCAGTACCTCTTCAGCGGCGGCAGGCATATTTTTCGTCACTAATAAAGATGGCACACGTAGACCCATAATTGATTACAGAGCACTTAATTCCGTAACCATTAAGAATAGATATCCCCTTCCGCTCCTCCCTGAACTTCTCGAAAGGCTAAGTGATGCCAAGATATTCACCAAACTAGATCTCAAGGGTGCTTATAATCTTATAAGAATGAAGAGTGGGGATGAATGGAAAACAGCATTTAGAACCCGATATGGGTTGTTTCAGTATAATGTTATGTCATTTGGCCTCACGAATGCACCAGCCACATTCCAATACTTTATAAACGATATATTCAAAGATCTTATGGATGTGTGCGTAGTCATCTATTTGGATGACATTTTAATCTATTCCAGTAATACATCTGATCACATCAAACATGTGAGGTGGGTTCTTGCTAGGTTACGTGAACATAAACTCTATGCCAAGATGGAGAAGTGTTGTTTCCATGTAAACACTATAAAGTTTCTGGGTTACATAATTTCACCCGAAGGAATCGATATGGATCCCGAGAAAGTTTCTGCCATACTGAATTGGACAACACCAACTTCTGTAAAGTCCTTACAACGCTTTCTTGGATTTGCAAACTTCTACAGAAGATTTATAAAGAACTTCTCCACAGTTGTTAAGCCTCTCACCAGACTAACTGGTAAACAAAAATTCCTTTGGAACAACGAAGCTCAAACTGCATTTCAATTACTTAAAGATAATTTCTCTTCAGCCCCGATTCTACAGCTTCCACATCCTGATTATCAGTATACCCTGGAAGTGGATGCCTCCAACATTGGAATTGGAGCAGTACTATCCCAACAAAGCCTAACCAATCCCACATCCCATTCAGTTGCATTCTATTCCAGAACGCTAACCCAAGCTGAACCACACTACTCCGTGGGTGACAAAGAATTGCTTGCGATAAAATGTGCTTTGGAACATTGGAGGCATCTACTCGAGGGTACCCCTAAACCCTTTTATATATTCACAGATCACAAAAACCTTCAGTATCTGAAAAACAACAAGACTCTGTCTTCCAGACAGGTCCATTGGGCTTTATTCTTGGACAGGTTTGACTTTCTTATCACCTATAGACCCGGATCGAAGAACATAAAGGCAGATGCCCTCTCCCGATCACTTAAACCTATCTTCGAAGAACAGGAGAAAAAACATCTCATCCTACCATACAAAATAGTTGCATCAGCTACCTCCTTTGTATCCGAAATAACAAAAGCATTACAGTCTGACAATGATATACTGGCTTGTTGTGAAAAAAATCTCAGAACAGGACTATATTCCTATAAAGGAAAGACATACATACCCCCATTACTAAGGGAAGATCTACTCAAACATTTTCACGATTCCCCTCTAAGCGGACACCCTGGAATCATAAAGACTAGAGAGCTTCTCAACCGATCCTTCTGGTGGCCGTTTTTAAACCATGATATAGACAACTATGTGAATAAATGTGACACCTGTGCCAGAAACAAAAAAGACCATCATAAACCCTTTGGTCTTCTGTGTCCACTACCTGTTCCTGAAGTCCCTTGGAGTATGATAGCCATGGACTTTATAGTAGACCTACCACCTTCTAATGGGTACACCACCATCTTAGTAGTGATTGATCATCTCACTAAGTTATCTCACTTCATACCTCTAAAATCATTACCAACAGCTATTACCACTGCGAAAATATTTATTTCTCATATTGTTAAGCTTCATGGCCTACCCGATTCAATTGTGTCCGATCGAGGAAGGAACTATGTAGAATCTTGCAGATAACCTCCCGTCTCTCTACTGCTTTCCACCCTCAATCCAATGGTTTGACGGAACGCACCAACCAAACACTCGAACAATATCTCCGGTGCTACATCTCACACCTCCAGGACGATTGGGTGGATTGGTTACCATTAGCGGAATTCGCATATAATAACTCATCCAATGCATCCACAAAAACATCCCCTTTCTATACTACTTACGGTTACCATCCGTTGATTTCAAATAACCCATCTGTATCCAACTTCACTCGAAACATCAAAGATTCACTACACCTCCTAAAAAAGCATCTAGAGGAAGCCAAGGCTACACAGAAAAGATACTATGATCCAAAAAGGTGTATACCACCTAATTTCAAAGTTGGGGATCATGTCCTACTTTCCACTAAGAATCTCAGATTAACTGTTCCTTGTAAAAAACTGGCCAATCAATTCATTGGACCGTATCCTATCATAAAAATTATTAACTCCAATGCTGTTATGCTAAAACTTCCTTCCTCTCTCAGGATACATCCCTCCTTCCACGTCTCACTCCTGAAGCCATACCGTGGACGTAGAAATGACCTGACAAGGGATGATGACCCTACCTCAGTGGTGGCACCAGATCAAGATGAATATGAAGTGGAAAAGATCCTTGATTCATGATGCAGATGGAGGAGAGTGGAATATTTGGTTCATTGGAAGGGGTATGGAGCTGAGGAGGACTCAGGGCCGGTGCTAGGATTTTTGGTTACACAGGCGAAGATACATTTTGCCGCCCCCCCCCCCAAACAAAAAGTGTGTGTGTGTATATATATATATATATATATACACACATACACACACACACACATATACACACACTGCAATTGTTGCTTCTTAACAAAATGTTCTATTGATGTGTTAAAGGGACATGAAACTGTCCAAATTTTTCTTTCATGATTCAGGAATAACATATAATTTTAAATAACTTTCCAATTTACTTCTACTATCAATTTTGCTTAATTATCATGGTATGCTTTTTTGAAGGAGCAGTGATGCACTACTGGGAGCTAGCTGTTCACATCAGTAGGCCAATGATAAGTTGTATATATGTGCAGCCACCAATCAGCAGCTAGCTCCCAGCTCCTGAGTCTTCCTATGTATTCTTTTCAATAAAGGATACAAAGAAAACAAAGCAATGTAGATAAAAGAAGTACATTTAAAATTGTATGCTCTTTTTGAATCATGAAAGAAAATGTCTGAGGAAGGGGACTGTTTTTGTATAATAAATGATTTTAGCTTAAATTTGAAACTGACAAGTCTTTGCATCCCCCTTAGTCCTTTCCCCACTGTTTATAACACCCAGAGTAGTAAAGGAAATGTGAAAGGAATGCAATAAAAGTGGTGAGGTCAAGAGTCCCAGTAAAGAGGCAGACTGCTGAGATTGCTATTGGTCACTACCTGTCATTCTGTTATCTTACACAGAATAGCAGTGAAGGGGGAGAATTAACACGGCAGCTAAAACAGCACAACCCTCCGTGTTGGAAGCCCAGCCCCTGGTGCAATCTGGTTCGGCTGCGGCAGATTAGTTACACAGACATAAATCAAAGATCTGCGTGCAGCGTGCTGAATGTCAGTGACAAGTAGGTAGAAGTGCAGCTGTAACCCATGTACAGTACTTCTCCCTAGGTAAAGCATACACACAAATAGTTTTTTCTAGACACAACTCCTCCAGCCAGGCTCCACCGCATTGGATAATCAAACCCTGCTAACTGCACACAAGTATTACTAGCAGCACACTCACCCATCTTCACTGCACAGTCAGTGATCCTGCTAACTGCACACAAGTATTACTAGCAGCACACTCACCCATCTTCACTGCACAGTCAGTGATCCTGCTAACGGCACACAAGTATTACAAGCAGGCTGGGCTGTGAGTGACTATGGTGGTTTGGTTAGGTGAGGTGACCGTCGTCACCGTGTCCACTGTCAGGCTTGAGCTTAAGTTAAGTTTCCAACCTCACTCAGTCAGACTGACTGTAGACCCTCTGACCCCCCCCCCCCCCACGGTCCCCCCAACATCACACACAGATTCATTCCCGCCACCATCATAGACTCTAGTGCACAGTGCACTGTCAAGTGTGTGTCAATATCACTGCACAACCTATCCATGATCCATCCATCCAGCATGACATCATCATGACATTTTCCTAATTCCAATGAATCAATCCTACCGTAACTGTCCTGTGCTGCTGCTCCTCTCTCTCTACGACTCATCTTCTATCTTCTGCCTGGACTGGACCTGGTCATGGAGTGGTCTGGTCAGTCAGAGAGTGACGTGATGATCATGTGACATGTCATCACCAGGTTGGACCAGCAGCCAGTCAGTCAGATTAGAGTTAGCCACTCAGTGGCAGGTGCTGCGCAACTTAGGCAACTGGCAAGTCAGCTCCGCCTCCGCCTCCCTCGTCATCGGTACCAGCAGTCCTCCCTCCACCTCCACTGAGCGAACTACTCACAGATAGTCTACAGTTGTTATTATGATCAAATTCAATTATATGTATATGTCATTATTTATGTTGCGGCGGGGGGGGGGGATCCGGATGGATGGATCAAATAATAATAATAAAAAAATACTTTCAATTTTTTTTGTCATAGGGCAGCAGCAGTCCGACTGCTCAGCTGAGCGCCCCCCTGCTGATGCACCCTAAGGCAGCAGCCTATACTGCCTATTACAAAACGCCGGCCCTGGGAGGACTCATGGGTTTCCTTCTCTGATCTTCATGCTCATCTACTTCTCTCTGAATTTCATGCTAGATATCCTGACAAACCAGGTGCGCTGTCTCGGGGGGAGGCGTCCTGACTGGGGGGATCTGTCATATCTGCTGTCCCTTTAAGTAGCAGATATCCTCTTTCAGCAAACTCTATAAAGGAGGGACTTAGATATCAAACCAGTGCTTGATAATTGCAAGTGTATAGTATCCTGCCTTCCTAGGAAACTTCCTGGATACTAAACTCCTAATTTTGAAGCCTTTCAGTTATTATACCAAAAGGGAACTTTATCCGTCAAATTCTCCTACTTTGATCAATTCTAATAAGCCTTTACAAAGCTTTCCAAGTCAAAACATTATAAGAATTAGCAGAACGCTAACTAAATCTTTTCACAAGCTGTGTGCCGCGGATCCGCACACAGCACGCTGACGTCACCCGCACACAGACACAGGGTGCTGCAGACTCAGAACGCTGATCTCCGTTTGGAAGCAACTCGTTACCAGCGTGTGCTGACTGAAGACTCCATTCCCCTGAGGATACAAAGTAACGGTTACTACTTAAGGACTCTAGACCTCCCACGATCATAGCGCAAGTATATTTTACTTACATTTCTTCCACCTACGAACTGTATGTGTAATCACTGCTATAATTTACATGTGTCAGCACACGTCAAACCTGCATTCTCAAACACGCTCCTAATAGTAAGGAGTTGAGCCTACTAAAACCTCCTTTTACCATACCTTTCCATAGAGATTTCAGATTATCTCATTAATAACGCCATAAGGGTCCTCAGCTCTGATTCTTTGGTTTCCATGTAAATATTCATTGTTTACTCCGGATCCAAAACGAACAAGTAAAATGAATAACTTACTACTGTTATTCCTATATATAAGCAGACTCACAGTACAATTGAGTCCCGCTTATATAGGATTACCTACATTCATAACTTTAGGCAACAAATATATTAGGGAATATTGCAGGTGTGTTTGAGGTTGTTATCATGTTGGAATACTGCCCTGCGGCACAGTCCCCGAAGGGAGGGGATCATGCCCTGCTTCAGTATGTCACAGTACATGTTGGCATTCATGGTTCCCTCAATGAACTGTAGCTTCCCAGTGCCGGCAGCACTCATGCAGGCCCAGACCATGACACTCCCACCACCATGCTTGACTGTAGGCAAGACACACTTGTCTTTGTACTCTTCACGCGGTTCCTGCCGTACAAGCTTGACACCTCTGTATATGATGCTGAGCACATGCACTCAACTTCTTTGGTCGTCCATAGCGAGGCCTGTTCTGAGTGGCAGCTCAGTTCCAGGGTCTTGGCAATCTTCTTATAGCCTAGGCCATCTTTATGTAGAGCAACAATTCTTTTTTTCAGATCCTCAGAGAGTTCTTTGCCATGAGGTGCCATGTTGAACTTCCAGTGACCAGTATAAGAGAGTGTGAGAGCGATAACACCAAATTTAATACACCTGCTCCCCATTCACACCTGAGACCTTGTAATTTAGACATAAACCCCTAGCCTAAATACCCTTAATCCGCCGCCCCCTGACATCGCCGACACTAAATAAAGTTATTAACCCCTAAACCACTGACCCTGCATTGCTAACACCTAAATAAACCTATTAACCCCTAAATCTCCGACCCCCAGATTGCAACTACTAAAATAAAGCTATTAACCCCTAAATCACTGGCCCCCCGCATCGTGACACACTAAATTAAACTATTAACCCCTAAACCTAACACTCGCTAACTTTAAATTAAAGCTACAATATAACTACCCTAAAATAAATAACCTTACCTGTGAAATAAAAAACAAACAAACAAAAAAATAAGATTAAACTATAAATAAACCTATTATAACTATTTTAAAAAAACTAAAAGAAACTAAAAATAAAAAAACCTACATTACAAAATTAAAAAACCCTAACACTATGAAATTTTTAAAAAAAAACTAACATTACAAAAAAAACAAACTCTATGGCCTAGATTTAGAGTTTGGCGGTAGCCGTCAAAACCAGCGTTAGAGGCTCCTAACGCTGGTTTTTACCGCCCTCTGGTATTTGGAGTCAGTCATTAAAGGGTCTAACGCTCACTTTGCAGCCGTGACTTTTCCATACCGCAGATCCCCTTACGTCAATTGCGTATCCTATCTTTTCAATGGGATCTTTCTAACTCCGGTATTTAGAGTCGTGGCTGAAGTGAGCGTTAGAAATCTAACGACAAAACTCCAGCCGCAGAAAAAAGTCAGTAGTTAAGAGCTTTCTGGGCTAACGCCGGTTTATAAAGCTCTTAACTACTGTGCTCTAAAGTACACTAACACCCATAAACTACCTATGTACCCCTAAACCGAGGTCCCCCCACATCGCCGCCACTCGATTACATTTTTTAACCCCTAATCTGCCGATCGCCACCTACGTTATACTTATGTACCCCTAATCTGCTGCCCCTAACACCGCCGACCCCTATATTATATTTATTAACCCCTAACCTGCCCCCCACAACGTCGCCACCAGCTACCTACAATAATTAACCCCTAATCTGCCGACCACAAAGCGCCGCTACTTACGTTATCCTTATGTACCCCTAATCTGCTGCCCCTAACACCGCCGACCCCTATATTATATTTATTAGCCCCTAATCTGCCCCCCCTCAACGTCGCCTCCACCTGCCTACACTTATTAACCCCTAATCTGCCGAGTGGATCTCACCGCTACTATAATAAAGTTATTAACCCCTAATCCGCCTCACTCCCGCCTCAATAACCCTATAATAAATAGTATTAACCCCTAATCTGCCCTCCCTAACATCGCCGACACCTAACTTCAAGTATTAACCCCTAATCTCCTGACCGAATCTCGCCACTACTGTAATAAATGGATTAACCCCTAAAGCTAAGTCTAACCCTAACACTAACACCCCCCTAAATTAAATATAATTTCAATCTAACGAAATAAATTAACTCTTATTAAATAAATTATTCCTATTTAAAGCTAAATACTTACCTGTAAAATAAACCCTAATATAGCTACAATATAAATTATAATTATATTATAGCTATTTTAGGATTTATATTTATTTTACAGGTAACTTTGTATTTATTTTAACCAGGTACAATAGCTATTAAATAGTTAAGAACTATTTAATAGCTAAAATAGTTAAAATAATTACAAAATTACCTGTAAAATAAATCCTAACCTAAGTTACAATTAAACCTAACACTACACTATCAATAAATTAATTAAATAAAATACCTACAATTACCTACAATTAAACCTAACACTACACTATCAATAAATTAATTAAATACAATATCTACAAATAAATACAATGAAATAAACTAACTAAAGTACAAAAAATAAAAAAGAACTAAGTTACAAAAAATAAAAAAATATTTACAAACATCAGAAAAATATTACAACAATTTTAAACTAATTACACCTACTCTAAGCCCCCTAATAAAATAACAAAGACCCCCAAAATAAAAAAATGCCCTACCCTATTCTAAATTACTAAAGTTCAAAGCTCTTTTACCTTACCAGCCCTGAACAGGGCCCTTTGCGGGGCATGCCCCAAATAATTCAGCTCTTTTGCCTGTAAAAAAACCACATACAATACCCCCCCAACATTACAACCCACCACCCACATACCCCTAATCTAACCCAAACCCCCCTTAAATAAACCTAACACTAAGCCCCTGAAGATCTTCCTACCTTATCTTCACCATACCAGGTTCACCGATCGATCCAGAAGAGCTCCTCCGATGTCTTGATCCAAGCCCAAGCGGGGGGCTGAATATGTCCATGATCCGGCTGAAGTCTTCATCCAAGCGGGAGCTGAAGATGTCCATGATCCGGCTGAATTCTTCATCCAAGCGGGAGCTTAAGAGGTCCATGATCCGGCTGAAGTCTTCTATCAACGGCATCTTCAATCTTATTTCTTCCGGATCCATGTTCATCCTGCCGACGCGGAACATCCATCTTCACGACGAATGACGGTTCCTTTAAGGGACGTCATCCAAGATGGCGTCCCTCGAATTCCGATTGGCTGATAGGATTCTATCAGCCAATCGGAATTAAGGTAGGAAAATTCTGATTGGCTGATTGAATCAGCCAATCAGAATCAAGTTCAATCCGATTGACTGATCCGATCAGCCAATCAGATTGAGCTTGCATTCTATTGGCTGATCGGAACAGCCAATAGAATGCAAGCTCAATCTGATTGGCTGATTGAATCAGCCAATCGGATTGAACTTGATTCTGATTGGCTGATTCCATCAGCCAATCAGAATTTTCCTACCTTAATTCCGATTGGCTGATAGAATCCTATCAGCCAATCGGAATTCGAGGGATGCCATCTTGGATGACGTCCCTTAAAGGAACCGTCATTCGTCGGGAAGTCGTCGGTGAAGATGGATGTTCCGCGTCGGCGGGATGAACATGGATCCGGAAGAAAGAAGATTGAAGATGCCGTTGATAGAAGACTTCAGCCGGATCATGGACTTCTTCAGCTCCCGCTGGGCTTGGATCAAGACATCGGAGGAGCTCTTCTGGATCGATCGGTGAACCTGGTATGGTGAAGATAAGGTAGGAAGATCTTCAGGGGCTTAGTGTTAGGTTTATTTAAGGGGGGTTTGGGTTAAATTAGGGGTATGTGGGTGGTGGGTTGTAATGTTGGGGGGGGGGGTATTGTATGTGTTTTTTTTACAGGCAAAAGAGCTGAATTCTTTGGGGCATGCCCCGCAAAGGGCCCTGTTCAGGGCTGGTAAGGTAAAAGAGCTTTGAACTTTAGTAATTTAGAATAGGGTAGGGCATTTTTTATTTTGGGGGGCTTTGTTATTTTATTAGGGGGCTTAGAGTAGGTGTAATTAGTTTAAAATTGTTGTAATATTTTTCTGAAGTTTGTAAATATTTTTTTATTTTTTGTAACTTAGATCTTTTTTATTTTTTGTACTTTAGTTAGTTTATTTCATTGTATTTATTTGTAGATATTGTATTTAATTAATTTATTGATAGTGTAGTGTTAGGTTTAATTGTAAGTATTTTATTTAATTAATTTATTGATAGTGTAGTGTTAGGTTTAATTGTAATTTAGGTTAGGATTTATTTTACAGGTAATTTTGTAATTATTTTAACTATTTTAGCTATTAAATAGTTCTTAACTATTTAATATGTATTGTACCTGGTTAAAATAAATACAAAGTTGCCTGTAAAATAAATATAAATCCTAAAATAGCTATAATATAATTATAATTTATATTGTAGCTATATTAGGATTTATTTTACAGGTAAGTATTTAGCCTTAAATAGGAATAATTTATTTAATAAGAGTTAATTTATTTCTTTAGATTTAAATTATATTTAACTTAGGGGGGTGTTAGTGTTAGGGTTAGACTTAGCTTTAGGGGTTAATACATTTATTAGAATAGCGGTGAGCTCCAGTCGGCAGATTAGGGGTTAATGTTTGAAGTTAGGTGTCGGCGATGTTAGGGAGGGCAGATTAGGGGTTAATACTATTTATTATAGGGTTAGTGAGGCGGATTAGGGGTTAATAACTTTATTATAATAGCAGTGCGGTCCGCTCGGCAGATTAGGGGTTAATAAGTGTAGGCAGGTGGAGGCGACGTTGTGGGGGGCAGATTAGGGGTTAATAAATATAATATAGGGGTCGGCGGTGTTAGGGGCAGCAGATTAGGGGTACATAGGGATAATGTAAGTAGCGGCGGTTTACGGAGCGGCAGATTAGGGGTTAATAATAATATGCAGGGGTCAGCGATAGCGGGGGCGGCAGAATAGGGGTTAATAAGTGTAAGATTAGGGGTGTTTAGACTCGGGGTACATGTTAGAGTGTTAGGTGCACACGTAGGAAGTGTTTCCCCATAGCAAACAATGGGGCTGCGTTAGGAGCTGAACGCGGCTTTTTTGCAGGTGTTAGGTTTTTTTTCAGCTCAAACAGCCCCATTGTTTCCTATGGGGGAATCGTGCACGAGCACGTTTTTGAAGCTGGCCGCGTCCGTAAGCACCGCTGGTATCGAGAGTTGAAGTTGCGTTAAATATGCTCTACGCTCCTTTTTTGGAGCCTAACGCAGCCATTCTGTGAACTCTCAATACCAGCGGTATTTAAAAGGTGCGGCATGAAAAAAGCATGCGTAGCTAACGCACCCCTTTGGCCGCAGAACTCTAAATCTAGGCGTAAGATTATGCAAAATAAAAAAAATTCTAAGATTACAAAAAATAATAAACTACATTTTCCATAATAATAATAATTAAACCTAACACTACGATAAATTAAGAAAAAAATAACATTACAAAAAACCACTCTAAAATTATGCAAAATAAAAAATCTAAGATTACAAAAAATAATAAACTAAATTATCCATAATAATAATAATTAAACCTAATCAAATACCCCTATAAAAACAAAAAAGTTACCCCAAAATAACCCCCCTAATCTAACAATAAACTACCAATAGCCCTTAAAAGGATTGCCCTAAGTTAAACAGCTCTTTTACATTCAAAAATTACAAACTACCCCTAACAGTAACCCCCCCACACCCAACCAACCTTCCAAAATAAAAAATACCTAACTCTAAAAAAACCTAAGCTACCCATTGCCCCTAAAGGGGCATTTGTATGGGCATTGCCCTTAAAAGGGCAATTAGCTCTTTAGTGCCCATTAAAGGAAAAAAAAATCCCTAATCTAAACAAAAAAACTCACCCAAAAAAACTAACAATAACCCCCGAAATAGGTACTCACCATTCCTGAAGTCCAACGGTGAAGGTCTTATTCCAGACGGCTCCATCTTCATCCAGCTCAGGCCATCTTCTTTCTTCATCAGGAGCGAAGGCGGCTGCAGAGCAGGAATGGCGGCAGTGGAGCTATCCCGCATGGAGGAATTTTCTTCAAGCGATCGTCGCCGCACACTGAAGATTGAATGCAAGATACCCATTTTATATTTGGGGTACCTTGCATTCTTATTGGCTGAAGTTTTCAAATCAGCCAACAGGATGAGAGCTACTGAAATCTTATTGGCAGCTCAAATTGGAATGGATTGTTGCGGTATAAGCTATAACGCTAGCGTAATCGCCTGACGGAACAATTTGTAATACGGGTGACCTAAAAATTCCACACTCAAAAGCCATTTTTTATGTGTGGAATGGAGAGTTGCGGTACAGGCTAAAATGATAGCGTTATAGCCGTACCGCCGTGACTTGTAATACGGGTGACCTGCCATTCCGTGTGCAAAAGGCCAATTTTTCAGTGGTATAGTCGTACCGCAAAACTTGAATTTTGGTGAATGAAGTTAATAACAATGAAAATAAAATATATAAACTTAGCTGCCAGATATATTTTTTAGTGCATAGGACACTCTGTAGATATTCTTTTGTAAATGTTCAGTCTGGCATCAATTTTCACATGTCCGTGTATTATGCCTACAGCAGTCTACTAACTTGATTTGTGTTCTCTTCAGAAGCTTATGCTAAATAACTTGAGTCACAGGGAGACCTTACATATGGTGGCACTTAGCAGCAGGGGTGGTTCTACACAGGGGCCCACAGGGGCCAGTGCCCCTGTAAAAATTTCCCTGGCCCCCCCTGTGGCCCCCCTGAGCTGGCCACTGAGCTGACTGAAAAATATGTGTGTGTGTATGTATTTATGTATGTATGTGTGTGTGTATATGTGTTTGTGTATGTATGTGTGTATATGTGTGTGTATGTATTTGTATTTGTATATGTATATATATATATATATATATATATATATATATATGTGTGTATGTACGTGTGTATATATGTGTGTGTATGTATGTTTGTGTGTATATATGTGAATGGATGTGTGTGTATATGTGTGTGTGTGTGTATATATGTGTATGTATGGTGTGTGTGTGTATGTATATGTGTGTGTATATATATATATATATATATATGTACAGTGGAGCAAAAAAAGTATTTAGTCAGCCACCAATTGTGCAAGTTCTCCCACTTAAGAAGATGAGAGAGGCCTGTAATTTTCATCATAGGTATACCTTAACTATGAGATACAAAATGTGGAAACAAATCCAGACAATCACGTTGTCTGATTTGCAAAGAATTTATTTGCAAATTATGGTGGAAAATAAGTATTTGGTCAATATCAAAAGTTCATCTCAATACTTTGTTATATATCCTTTGTTGGCAATGGCAGAGGTCAAACATTTTCTGTAAGTCTTCACAAGGTTGTCACACACTGTTGCTGGTATGTTGGCCCATTCCTGCATGCAGATCTCCTCTAGAGCAGTGATGTTTTGGGGCTGTCACTGGGCAACACGGACTTTCACTCCCTCCAAAGGTTTTCTATGGGGTTGAGATCTGGAGACTGGCTTGGCGTTGACCTTGACCTTGAAATGCTTCTTGCAAAGCTACTACTTTGTTGCCCGGGTGGTGTGTTTGGGATCATTGTCATGCTAAAAGACCCAGCCATGTTTCATCTTCAATGCCCTTGCTGATGGAAGGAGGTTTGCAGTCAAAATCTCACGATACATGGCCCCATTCATTCTTTCATGTACACGGATCAGTCGTCCTGTTCCCTTTGCAGAGCAACAGCCCCAAAGCATGATGTTGCCACCCCCATGCTTCAGAGTAGGTATGGTGTTCTTTGGTTGCAACTCAGCAATCTCTCTCCTCCAAACACGATGAGTTGTGATTCTACCAAACAGTTCTACTTTGGTTTCATCTGACCATATGACATTCTCCCAATCCGCTTCTAGATCATCCAAATGCTCTCTAGCATACTTCAGACGGGCCCGGATATGTACTGGCTTAAGCAGGGGGACACGTCGGGCACTGCAGGATCTGAGTCCCTGGCGGCATAGTGTGTTAGTGATGGTAGCCTTTGTTACGTTGGTCCCAGCTCTCTGCAGGTCATTCACTAGGTCCCCCAGCGTGGTTCTGGGATGTTTGCTCACTGTTCTTGTGATCATTTTGACCCCACCGGGTGAGATCTTGCATGGAGCCCCAGATCGAGGGAGATTATCAGTGGTCTTGTATGTCTTCCATTTTCTAATTATTGCTCCCACAGTTGATTTCTTCACATGGATGAATGGATGTGTGTATATATGTGTGTGTATGTATGAGTAGTAGATTCTTTTCACATTTCAAAGTTATGTATATTTCCACTTCCCCTGTACCATGTGATAGCAATCAGCCAATCACAAATGCATATATGTATAGTCCGAGTTCTTGCACATGCTCAGTAGGAGCTGGTGACTCAAAAAAAAGTGTAAATATAAAAGACTGTGTACATTTTTTTTTAATGGAAGTTAATTGGAAAGTTGTTTAAAATTACATGCTGTATCTGAATAATGAAAATTTAATAAAACCTGAGAGTCCCTTTAATGGCTTTAATGACAGCTCTCCCTCAGCGCATTAGAATATGAAATTAAATTGCTGCAGTCATTAAAAAAAAGGACAATACTGATTTTTTAAATACTTTGGGCCAGATTATGAGTGCAACGCTATTTAGTGTTTTCGCTAGAGTGCTAATTGCGCTAGAAGTAAACTTTTTGCATGCATTGGGTTGCGCTCTCATTCCAAGGTGAAAGTAAAGAGTTATCAATCGAACTCAAATAAAATATTGCGCACCTATTCCCCTATAGAAGTCAATGGAGAAAAAAAAGTGAAAAAAACACCCTACTCGCGCTCTAACCCGAACTCATGTTCTTAAGGGCGCTAACCCAACATGAAGAAATGAATATTTCACATTCCAATGTTCTTCTCATAGAAGATTATGTTCTATTTATTCATAAATACATATTTCTATATATATGATGGTATTTTTGTACAATATCTATCTATCTATCTATCTATCTCTCTCTCTCTCTCTCTCTCTCTCTCTCTCTATATATATATATATATATATATATATATATATATATATATATATATATATATATATATATATATATATATATATATATATATATTTATATTTATATATATAGTTTATAAAAGTCCAGTAAACAGATCCCCCCCTCCTGGAGACAACAACCTGGGTGCAAAAATGGAATGAATATTCAAATAGAATGATGCACTCTCAGGAATTTCAGACACAACAGTGTCAAAGGATTATTGACGTTTCAGTGAATTTATATCCCCTTAATCAGAACAATTTTACAAGTGCCAAACAACACATTTTTGTAGTGTGATCAATCAATACAAAAAATCATAACCCTCATCTCCATGTGGCACCAAACAGCATGTGGCGGAATGCAAACATGCATTCCAATGTTAAAAAAAACAATTATGTCACTTCCGATACTATTGTGCATACTTAAAAAATAAAAAAATTAAACATTACATACATACAGTATGTGCAATCACTATTGTAATACAAGAAATCAATGTTATAATACACCGCAATGTACATTAACATAAATTCGTGATTATATTGTATCACTAGTTACAACAATCTCATATTTTGTCATATTACTATTCCTGCATGGAACAGTTAACAGCTATATTATACATGTATTTTTTATTCTGTACATAACAGTTATACAGATATAACAATAGTTATACAGATATAACAATGTGCTTAACCATGCATACGCTCTAACAGTTACCAGGAAAATCAATAGACTAAAAAAGACATTGTTTTAGACTTCAATGTATAAATGTAGGTACTAGGTATATCTAAAAAAAATGGTGACAGCTCATAGATTTCACAGGTATGTCCAGATGGCACAAAATGAGGACAATAGTCCCCAAATAAGTCACCTAGAGGGCAGCCAAGGGGGACACTCAGCATCCTCAGATTTCAACCACCCCCTCTACCCCCTCTGGGACCTCCTACATATGTCATGCACCTAAGGTATGCAACAGATATCGTGTCTATTTCAACAATTTGAAGTCCAGTACTGAATTAAGTCCCCCAGGGAAGATTGTTCCCAGTCTGTATATACACTGGGCTTCACGGGTATGTAGGAGTTTATCCCTATCTTCACTCCTATCAAATTTAGGGACATGGTCGATGAGAATATATCTGATGGAATCGACCGAATGAGACATCTCTGAACAGTGAAGTGCTACTGGTTGATCAGAATGTCCTTTATCCAATGTCTGCCGTATTGCCAATCTATGGTTAGACATTCGTTCCCTGAGGGTACCCTTTGATTTCCCTCATAATATTTTGCACATGGGCAAACTAGAAGGTAAATGACATGTGTAGTGTTGCACAAGAGAGAAAAGCGTATTTTGTATATTTTGTTGTTATAAGAATGGGGAAAACTTTAAGTGGCGATAAGGCCATTGAGCATTCGATACAGCTGAAACATCATTTAACATTTCTTTTAGACTGATCTTGAAAACACTGAGAAAAGTCAGTTTTTACCAAAAGATCACATAAATGTGTCCCTATTTTACATCCCACCATTGGTGTAACATGCTCAGAAAAGGTGAGCTTTGGATCAGAGGATATAATCAGCCAATGTCTTCTCAAGATTTTGCCTGTATTGGTGGTATTGGGTGTAAATGTGGTGATCATGATAAGTCTATTATCAGTCGTAGTTGTTTCTTTCTATTTATTAATTAGCTCATCTTGGGTAAGTCCATGAACTGTCTCCAATACTATGTCCAATATTTGTGTCTTATATCCCCTCTGTAGGAAACTTTCCTTTACTTAATGCAACTTAAAGTCCCCATGTCATATTGGGAATTATTTCTAATGGTCCTAATCACAGCTTAGTAATGATCGGTAGGTTTGCTATATAGTGTTGTACTGATTAATTCACCTAAGGGGAAAATCCTTAAATCCAAAGAGTTGATACTTTGTTCCTCTACTATTATTTTAAATCTGACTGTGGTGTCAGTGTTATTGAAAATATTGAACCATTGTGTTAATTTTTCATGACCCTCTCTCCAAATCAGGAAAATATCATCTATATATCTTCTGTAGAAGATAATAGACTCATAATTTCCATTCCAGAGATGATTATCCTCAAAATAGGACATGATTATGTTTGCATACAATTGGGCCATATTCAACCCCATCACTGTTCCAGCTGTCTGAAGAAAGAAATGTTCCTCAAATCTAAAATTATTATGATTGAGGCAAAACTCAATAAGTGAGAAGAGGTATTCCACAGGTGGACTCAAAAAATTGGGAGTTCTTCACAGCCGTCAATCCTGCTGAATGAGGAATGATCGTATGCAGACTGTTAACATCTAAGAGGTAACTAAAAATCTCCTTCTTGGATCTTGTGTATGAGAAATTGGTTATTTTGCTTTATTTTTTATATGAAATACCTGGTTTTGTTTTCTTAAACCACAACCCATGTGATCTTGCGATCCTATGCCTCTTTCAGTTGGAGTCCCGCAAGGCTCTGTCTTAGGTCCCTTGCTTTTCTCTCTCTATACATCCTCCCTTGGAAAACTTATAGCCTCCTTTGGATTCCAGTACCACTTATATGCTGATGATACCAAAATCTATCTTTCCTCTCCTGATATCTCTCCCTCTTTACTTAACCAGATTTCCAACTGCCTCTCTGCAATTTACTCTTGGATGTCTTCACACTACCTCCAACTCAATCTGTCCAAAACTGAGCTGCTTCTTATTCTCCCCTCTTCAAGACATCCAACACCTGACATTTCTCTGACAGTTGGAGACTCTATTCTCAACACCTCACCCCAGGTTCGCTGTCTTGGGGTCACACTAGACTCAAAGCTCACATTCAACCCACATATACAAGTGCTTACCAAATCCTGCCGTTCACACCTACTCAACATTTCCAGAATTTGTCCCTTCCTTACTAAAAAAAACGACAAAAATACTTATTTATTCGCTCATTTTGTCACGCATTGATTACTGCAACCTACTCCTAAATGGCCTTCCAAAACACAGCCTCTCCTCCCTCCAATCTATTAGGAATGCTTCAGCTAGACTCATTCACCTAAGTCACCGATCTATATTAGCGACTCCGCTCTGCCAGTCTCTACACTGGCTCCCCATACACTCCAGAATACAGTTTAAAGTATTGGCCCTAACTTACAAAGCACTAAACAGTCTAACTCCCAACTATATTTCCTCTCTTATCATGAAATATTCCCCATCCCATCCTCTTCGATCAACCTCTGACCTACGTCTCTCCACTCCTGTTAGCTCTACGTCCCACTCCCGCCTCCAAGACTGCTCCTGTCCTCTGGAACTCTCTACCCCGCTCCACAAGACTGTCTCCAACCTTGTATAGCTTCAGACGCTCCTTGAAAACCCACCTATTCAGAAAGGCATACCATATCTCCTCCATCCCTCATCCAAACCACACTAATACATGAACTGCCTGACTTACTACTGCAACTACAACTGATGTAACAAGCTACTCCAACCTTATGTCTCTGCACCCTAAGCCTATAGACTGTGAGCTCTCCGGAGCAGGGCCCTCTTCCTCTTGAACCAGATTTGTTTAGTTTTATGTTTTGTATTTTTATCAAAAATGTTGTCATTGTATACCCCTATCATTGTACCCAGCGCTACGGAATTTGGCGGCGCTATACAAATAAATGATAATAATAATAATAATTGCTAGAAAATAAGATATCCTTATTTTATCACTTTCTGCATACACACAAACACAAGTCTTTATATATTATATTTGTCTGTATACCAAAGGCCAATATTTATATTTCATGTTTACACAGCTGTTTTATAGTCTGTAGTATATTTATTCAGTAAAGGTAGAAATACCACAGGGAAAATCAGCTATTTCAAATACTGGTATAAAATTAATGGAGCTATTTTTAAACAATTTAATACACTCCAAGAGGTAAAATGGATCATTGGGAATAAATTACAGGAGAGAAAAATTTAGGGTAAACTGTCCCTTTAAGAGTCAAAAACAGACCTCTCTAACGGAGAGCGATTTAATGATTCTATCAGCTTCTAATAAGCAGTTTGGGATGAATGTGAGTGCATGAATTATCCTTCTTCTGCACTCCTGAACCTAGAGATTTTTCTGTAGGAGCAAATATCCTGTCAGATGTGGTCAAGCATTTTGCTGGATTTATTAAATGGAAAAAAAGGAAACTTGTATTTAGAATAAGGGAGTTTAGATAATTTGAGAATTTCTGTAAACTGCACGAAGCATGGCAATGATGCACCAGGGATATAAACTGCAGATATTGAGAAGCTTTGAAGAGCAGTAATGGACCAGTTTGTTTTCTTTAGCTTTTTTCTTTAGTTTAGCAAAATGTCTAGGCTACAATTGCTTTTTCTCGCACAAGAAATACCCAATTTAACCTTTCACTTGGTATTAGTTTATGTAGTAAACAATTAGAGTCTACAGAATTGAACATTAATATTCTCTATACCATAGTACATCTAAAGGACAAACAAGAAATAACTACTTATTATGAAGTACATTAGGGTTTATTTTATTGCTTAACCCATAAGTGACCAGACCATTTTTCAATTTTCTTACCGTTAAGGACCAGGGCTATTTTTTACATTTCTGTGGTGTTTGTGTTTAGCTGTAATTTTCCTCTAACTCATGTACTGTACCTACACATATATATACCGTTTATCTCACCATTAAATGGACTTTCTAAAGATACCATTATATTCATCATATCATTTCATTTACTATAAAAAAAATATAAAATATGATGAAAAAATGGAAAAAACACACTTTTTCTAACTTTGACCCTCAAAATCTGTTATACATCTACAACCACCAAAAAACACCCATGCTAAATAGTTTTTCAATTTTGTCCTGAGTTTAGAAATACCCAATGTTTACATGTTCTTTGCTTTTTTTTGCAAGTTATAGGGCAATACGTACAAGTAGCACTTTGCTATTTCCAAACCATTTTTTTTTTCAAAATTAGAGATAGTTACATTGTAACACTGATATCTGTCAGGAATCCCTAAATAACACTTCACACGTATATATTTTTTTAAGTAGACAACCCAAACTATTGATCTAGGCCCATTTTGGTATATTTCATGCCACTATTTCACCGCCAAATGCGACCAAATAAAAAAATCGTTAATTTTTTCACAAACTTTAGGTTTCTCACTGGGATCCCCTTTGTTCAGAAATAGCAGACATTTATGGCTTTGGCATTACTTTTTGGTAATTAGAAGGCCGCTAAATGCCGCTGCGCACCACACTTGTATTATGCCCAGCAGTTAAGGGGTTAAATATGTAGCTTGTAGGGAGCTTGTAGAGTTAATTTTAGCTTTAGCGATTTGTAGTAGACAACCTAAAGTATTGATCTAGGTCTATTTTGATATATTTCATGCTACCATTTCCTGCCAAATGCTATCAAATAAAAAAAATTGTTACCTTTTTCGCAAACTTTAGGTTTCTCACTGAAATGATTTACTAACAGCTTGTGCAATTATTGCACAAATGGTTGTAAATGCTTCTTTGGGATCCCCTTTGTTCAGAAATAGCAGACATATATGTCTTTGGCATTACTTTTTGGTAATTAGAAGGCCGCTAAAGTGTAGAGGTCAGCCTCCCATCTGACAAATTCCACCCCCTGATCCCTCCCTGACCCTGCTCAGACAGCTCTCTTCCCTCCCCCACCTCACAATTGTCACCGCCATCTTAAGTACTGGCAGTAAGTCTGCCAGTACTAAAATAAAAGGCTCTTTTATATATATATATATATATATATATATATATATATATATATATATATATATATATATATATATTCTTTTTTATTTTTTATATATTATTCTGCAGTGTTGAATCCCCCCTTAGCCCCCAACCTTCTTGATCCCCCCCAAACAGCTTTTTTTAACCTTCCCCCCTCTACCTATTTGCCGCCATCTTGTGTACTGGCAGCTGTCTGTCAATACTTAGTTTGCTATCAAATTTGTTTTATTTTATAAAAACCCCATTTTCTGTAGTGTAGTTGCCCCCCCTTAATACCCTCCCCCCTCCCCCTCCCAGATCCCTTTCCCAGCACTTATAGCCCTTATTCCTCCTCCCTCCTTCCACCACAGTACTTAATAGCGTGCATGCTCGAACCCCCCTTGCGCTCGCTCCTGCCACATTGTGCACTCTGCCGGAACTAGAAACTCGCTCACCGGAACTGATCCAACTATGGGCCGCCAACCCGCCTCCCTGCTATGGCTCCCACCCACCATCGATTGGCACTATTGCTGGCCGATGCAGAGAGGATCATTGGGTTAAAAAAAGGGTATTGCAGGATGCCTCAGTATACCCTGAAAGTGTCTGGAAGCGATCACAATAGCTTCCATAGCTTGAAAACAATGAGGATGTACAGGGTACGTCCTTGGTCATTAACGACCATTTTTTGTAGGACGTACCTTGCACGTCCTTGGTCGTTAAGGGGTAAAAGGGCCATGAAACCCAATTTTTTTCTTTCATCATTCAGATAGAGCATTTTATTTTAAACAACTATCCAATGTACTTCTTTTATATAATTTGTTTTGTTCTCTTGGTATCCTTTTTAAAAAAAAGGATACCTAAGTAGGCTCAGGTACTGCTAATTGGTGGCTGCACATATATGCCTTATGTAATTGGCTCGCAAACGCGTTCAGCTAGCTCCCAGTAGTGCATTGCTGCTCCTTGAACAAAGCATACCAAGATAATGATGCAAATCAAGCTTTATTGCTTTGGGATGTCCAGCTTGGTCGAACACCAAGAATCTAAATAATTTGTGTGGGAATGCTCTGCCTATGTATAAAAGGGAGTTTGGAACTGCCCAGCTCAGAATCATATGTGCTGTGATTCTCCTCTGTGATCAAGAGATTCTATCAATAAACAAACCGGTGTGTGATCCTAGTTTGTTTATACTTGGGTCTAGCAAAACACCATCAAAATTTTAGCTAGATTTGCCCATCTAGCATCATCATTTGAAAAACATGATTAAGCATATAATATCTGCAAAATTAAAGGGCAATGTAAAATAAATAAATTATGAATTACTTCCATTATAAAATTTTGCTCAGTCTTTATATATACACAGTTTGTCACCATTGGCTGATATCTGTCACGTGATACGGGGGGGGATGGTCATGCTAGCTATCCGGCATAGTGCCAGCCAGCCCGCACTGCTATTGGCTAAGAGGTGGAAACGTCACCTCACTGCAAAATTACGTTCTGCCATGGGCTACCTGAGAAGCTCAGTGCCGCGAACGCTTCAGACAAATACATTTATTTAAAATATCTTATACTTCATGATTGAAAGTCCCCTTTATTTGTCCCACTGGTATATCCTAGCGTTTCACAAATGCTAGGATTCACCATCACTTTAAAGGGACAGTCTACTCCAGAATTGTTATTGTTTAAAAAGACAGATAATCCCTTTATTACCTCTTCCCCAGTTTTGCATAACCAACACGGTTATATTAATATACGTTTTACCTCTGTGATAACCTTGTATCTAAGCCTCTATAGACTGCCCCCTTATTTCAGTTCTTTTGACAGACTTGCATTTTAGCCAATCAGTGCCCTCTCAACAGTAATTCTATGGGTGTGAGTACAATGTTATCTATATGGCACACATGAACTAACGCCCTCTGTAAAAAAACTGTCAAATGCATTCAGGTAAGAGGTGGCCTTCAAGGGCTTAGACATTAACATATGAGCTTACCTAGGTTTAGCTTTAAACTAAGAATACAAAGAGAAGAAAGCAAATTTGATGATAAAAGTAAATTGGAAAGTTATTTAAAGTGACATGCCCTGAGGGGAAGAGGAGGAGTCTGTCCATAGAGCAGGTGTTTCTCCCCTGCAGGTATTCCAGAGGCGTTTTTTTCCGCGCCAGGTATTTCTGTGAAGAGAAGGAATGCAGCCAGTTTTTAGTACATCACCTGGGTAATTCCCCCTACAGAGTATATTGCTAACAACGCTGAAAATTCTATCTGCCCGGAGCTACATTCAGATGGCTGTATGAATAAAGCTCCCTTTTAGGCTGAAAAGACCTTTTAAAATCCTGCCCTCTCATACTGGGAGTACAGGGTGGACAGCCAATTCAGCTTACACCTTAGCCTTGGCAGAATCGTTACGGACTAACCACCCACCCCAAAGACCACCTAGCCTGTCACCAGTTTTTCCCTCCTCACCCACCGGTGCTGCGCGTGAGGAGGTGGTAAACGCAAATATTCTGTTGGGCTACTCGACCTGGCTCTCCCGGCTAATTGGCAGCTGGAGATACAAGTGAAGGCGACTTTTTAAGAAGTCAGAAATTCCAGCCGTACTCCCGAATAATTAGCCAAAAATCTTACAGCTGACCTGGTTCCTTGGCCGCTTCCCCCACCCACCGGTGCTGCGTGTGGGGGTTGGCGGTGCGGTGATCCTCAGGAGAGACGTTGTAGGAGCCGATGCCGAGTCCTGTCACTTACCAGGCACGCTGATGGAGGGAGGAGTGATACGGCTACATGGAGCGAGCTCAGGAGAGGCGCAAGTTCCGGAGCTAGTCAGAGTGAAGCCAGGAGACGGATGGTCCCCATAGAAGGTGTGCTGACACATTTACCTAAAAACGCAGAGACAGTCGGCTCCGTGAATAGCCGAAAACACTAAGGCATCACGCTGCTGGTGGCAGGGACTGTGAGCAACAAAACGCAAGAGGGGTGAGTGGAACCTTCACAAAGAACATTGTTATGCCTCCTTGGATGATATATGATAGATAGAGGAGTCTCAGCCCAAACCTTCGCAAAACAGAACAGTGTTATAATTTACAGAGGTCAATGACTGTAGAAATCCCCATAAATGTTCATAATTATATCACTATCATACGAATAAGGGTACATTGTAACTCTATAAAATTTCATATAACTCTGGATATAAAACTGCACAAGCAAGGAGAAAACGAAAGAGGAAAAGGAGAATACTTCCTCAAACTTCCTATAATCTAATCCTCCAGATTACTTGTTATTGTGTCCTTCTTCAGATACTAATTTTTAAATTTGCCTTATATTATGGAGTTTTAGGTCACTTGCTTGTATATATTAGAGGACGACATCGGTTAGTCATAATTGTAACATTATTTCTTTTTTGTTTTCCTTGTTTTGTTCCAAAAACGGTATGTTAACAGATTTTTTTCTTCTAGCAGAAAAATAAGCAATGGTGTTAAAGAAAATTACATATAAATGATATAAATGTTTGATCTAGGCCATACCCAATAATTCCTCACCTGCTTAACAAAAAGATTGTATTAAGGACAAGGTAATGATATACTGATCCTCAGGGTGTGTTGAATTAATTGATCAATCTCACTTAGCTTATCTTAAGGGAAGAGTCGGGAGGGGAGGGGGAGAAGAGGAAAGAAAATAGCTAATACCTGAACAAATATAATCTATTGAGAGGATAATAATCACTTCTTTTTTTGGTAAAATAATATAGTATTAATTGAGATAGATGAGAAAAAGGGAAAGTGAAATTTAACTCCCATAGACTCAGACCAGGAAAGACCTTGTAATAAGGAAGGAAAAATAAATAAATAGCACACCACATTCTATCAAATCTTAAGAAAGTTCAAAGTCTAGAAATATTCCCACACAGAGCTTATGAATGAGTGGCTGAGCGCATAAGAGCGGCAATTAAGAGTCCCTCCGCCCCGTAGTCTTCTAACTGTTAAAATCCTTATAATAATAAAGAGGAAAAAAGGGAAAAAAGAAAATATAGGTGGCTAAATAAATTAGACAAAAAAAGAGAACTTAAAGGATTACTTTCTGTTATAATTTTTAAGCTAAACAACTAACATATTAAAGTTAATAAACATTAATTAAAACCTACTGACCTATATTTTCTCCAAAACAAAGTTTCATAACGTTCTAAAAGTTATATCTTTTATTCGCCGATGATGTCACGTTATCCTGCCCACTATTTTCAGCACTGCATGTTCAAAATACTTAAACCAATAACTTTGTGTTTAAAGCGCCATTTTGAAACCTAGGTATTGTAAACGGATTGGTACAGAGCAAAGGATACCCACGGAGTGGGTTTGGAAAACAATTAAATTTGCAGACAAGATTTCTGATATACGGTAGAGATATGTTAATGAAATGCTATTGATAAAAAGCGTATTTGGGGTAGTTAGTTAGTAACAGGCATAGAAAATATTTACTTACAGTGGCCCTTTAAAGTCTCTGTGCTGACAAAATTTATTCCCACTGGTCGCCATTACTTGAATATATAAATTGGTTGTCACTTGTTCTTTTATCACTTTAGTGCACTTTTTTCACAATTATTTTCATTTTTTTTTATAGTTTTCACTGTTATCACATGGGGTATTACACTACGCCATAAATCTCACATATCACGTTCACTCACCCCTCCTTAAAAGGAGAGGGAGAGAAAGAAATCCTTTTTTTTTTTCTCTCCTCCCCACCCTCCCTTCCCTCTCCCCCACTATTATCACTCCTTGCCCTCGTCCAAGGGGGGCTCTACTACACTAAATCACAGGGTTCACAACTGTGCCCTTAATTAATGGATAAATATATCACCTCACCCACTGTTACTTTTAAACACAATCCAGGCATGGCGTCTAAGAATAGGGAACGTAAGAATAAGAATACCACAGAAGCCGCAGTAGAAAATTCAAATGAAGTCACCACATTAAAAACCCAAAAAATAGCAGTATCACAAGAGAATCAAGAATTGGTAGCCAATATTCTAGAAGCAATCTCCCCTAAATTTGAGATTCTAAAAAATGAACTGAAACATGATTTCTCTCTACTAACGACAGAAGTGAGACAATACTCTAGGAGACTCCAAGAAGTGGAGGAACGAATCTCAGATTTAGAAGACATAACAAACTCTCACATACCCCAGATTGAGGGCACCCAGAGTGAAATTTTAAAATTACAATCAAAAATAGATGACTTAGAAAATAGGTCAAGAAGAAATAATCTTAGAATTATTGGATTTCCAGACCCCTTTAAGCAGGAAGATCTTATGAAAGTAATGACAATTATTCTACCTCAAATTCTTAAAATTCCAGAATCTCAGTCAGCTATCTTAATTGAGAGAGTCCACAGACTGGGGAGAGCTGCAGATAGTCCTAATACTACTTCTAAACCTCGACCAATTATTGCAAAATTCTTAAACTTCCAGGATAAAATACTTTTCCTGCAATATTTTCGTAAAAATCAACCTATCATGTATAATGGCAATAAAATCTTGCTTTTTCAGGATTTCTCTATAGAGACATCTCGGAAAAGGAGGGAGCTCTCCCCGGTCTGTGGTAAGATGCTCAAAGCAGGGTGGCAGGCTACTGTCATCTATCCTGCTAGACTTAAATTGCTATTAGGGGGTCAAACGTTTTTTTTTGACTCAGTAGAAGAGGCGGAGAAAAAGTTAGTGGAACAGGGGATAAACTGATAAATATTCCACTCCATTCTTTTTTTTCTTTTTATCTTCTGTATATAGAGTATGAGGGTAAGAAATAACAGGTGTACAATGCAATGGGGAATGTATTCCCTGTTTTACTATATTGAACATATTATTTTTTAACTTTTTTTTTCACTCCTGTCTCTCTCTCTCTCTCTCTCTCTCTCTTCTGCCTTTCTGTCTTTCCCTTGCCGGCCCCCGTTGGTTTTTCTTTTCTTCTCCCCCCTACCCCCCTCCCTTATTCTTTGGGGGGGAGGGGGGGCTTCCATGGACAATGGTAAATGAATAACACAATTAGAATAATGTCCTGGAACATAGGGGGTATAACCTCTCCAATTAAACGAAAAACGATCTTAGCCCATCTCAGGAAACTCGATACATCTATAGCATTACTACAGGAGAAACACCTAAATAGCGAAGAGTCCCTGAAATTAAAATCTTCATGGGTAGCGGAGGTAATATTTGCTCCGTCACTAAAAAGAAAAAAAGGAGTTGCTATTCTACTTGGCAAAAAGTTACCTTATGAGATAGTAGATACAATAATAGATATAGATAGCAGATATATAATATTAAAGAAGAAAATCTCTAACACAGTATATACCATCTGCAATCTCTATGCCCCAAATGTAATCGATCAACGATTCTGGGACTCCCTCCAATCCAAAATGTTACAGGTAGCAGAGGGTCATGTGGTGATAGCGGGCAATTTTAATATGGCCCCTCGATGCCCCTTGGATAGATTTAGACATGGGAATATACAAAGAAAGACTAAAAAAGACAATTTAGAAGCAAAACTGTTTAATACTATTTTTCATAATCTCGCAGTAAGGGACGTGTGGAGGGCTCAAAACCCAGATTACAAAGGATACACTTGTCATTCGAAGGCATCTAAATCTCTATCGAGAATAGATCTTATCTTAATAAACGACAAATTGTACAATATAGGAGTCAAGGCAGCAATCATGGAGATATGTATTTCAGATCATGCCCCCATAACTCTAGATATTCCAACTCAAAAGAATCGATCAATAGGGTCACGTTTCTTCTATCCAAAATACTTAACAAATAATCAGAAATATAAGAACTGGCTAAAAAATAAAATGGAAGAATTTTTTAATTTAAATGAAGGTTCAGTGCCTAGTTCATCAATTATCTGGGAAACGGCGATAGCCGTGTTAAGGGGTGATATTATTTCTTATATCGCAAAAATTAAAAAAAATGCACGTCTAAAGGAAAAACAATTATTAAATTCTGTTGCGAATGCATATAATAGATACCTGATCTCCCCACTAGAGGAATATTGGAAAAAATATGTCAAATTAAAAGAGGAACGAGACACTTTTATAATCTCCCAGACAACACAAACAGAATTAAAATATCAATCAAGATTTTACAGGTATGGCAATAAATCAGGCAGACTATTGTCTAAACTGGTGAAAAACTCTAAACAGTCTAATATAATTGAATGTCTACAGGTGGATGGGAATCGTCTCACCACAACAGAGGAAATTTCAGAGTCTTTCTTGCAATACTATAAAGCCATATATTCTACCTCTATACCTGAGGTAAATACACAAGACAAATTTTGGAAGGATATACCCATTACAAAGTGTGATACTGAGTGTAAAGCTAAATTAAACGCTCCAATAACTGAATTAGAAGTACTGCAAACAAATAGAACATTAAAAACTGAGAAAGCCCCTGGCCCCAATGCAATCCCAAACAAATTCTATAAAAGTTTAGAAACATCAATTACTCCCCATCTAACTAAACTTTTTAACTATTTTTTTATGGAAGAGGTTCAAATTCCATCAAACTTTGTGGAATCTTATACCACTCTAATACTTAAACCAGGAAAAAATCCACAATATAGGGAATCATATAGACCTATTGCTTTATTAAATTCCGACTACAAGATATTTTCTTCTATTTTAGCTAAAAGATTACAGGGGGGATTAGCTGAGATCATTCATAGTGACCAGGCGGGGTTCCTATTCAAACGCAGCTCAGCAGCTAAAATAAGACAACTTCTTCTGATTGTTGATTATTTCAACAATTCAGAAGAAAGATTACCCTCGAGTTACCCAGACGCGGCTGTTCTAGCCATTGATGCTGAGAAAGCGTTCAATAGGGTTTATCATGAACATTTATTTGACACATTAGAACGATTTGGACTGAAGAACAAATTTATCAACCTAGTTAAAAAAATCTGTCTACAAGCATCCACAAGTTTAGTTACTAATGGGTTAGCATCTGATAAAATAAGATTAAAAAAAGGGACACGGCAAGGGTGTCCGCTATCACCCTTATTATTTGACTTAGCAATAGAGCCACTTGCTATCAAAATTAGACAACAAATTGAGGGCATTAAGATTCTTAACAAGGAGGTTAAGGTGGCTTTATATGCAGACGATCTCTTGGTATATATCTCAAACACCTTAGCTAATATCCCAAAACTATTGGAAATAATTGAGACATTTGGTCACTTTTCAGGTTATAAAATGAATAATATGAAATCAGAATTATTATGGCTAAGAATGAAGGAAAACTCTTATATAGATAACCCCTTCAAGATCATGACCAAAACGTTTAGATATCTGGGAATATTGATCTCTATTCACCCCCAGGAATGGTACTCTTTAAATATATCACCAATTCTCTTACAAGCTATAACGCAGATGAGGAATTGGCAGAATCTACCTCTTTCATTAGCTGGATGTATCGCATTATTTAAAATGGTGATTCTGCCTAAGATCTGCTACACACTTCAAAATATTCCTATTAGATTAAAATCATATGACTTTAAGAAATTTAACACTGCACTGCATAAATTTATATGGCAATTAAAAAAACCTAGAATATCCTTGCAAAGATTATATCTACCTAGACAGTTGGCGGGTCTGGAATTGCCTAATATATATCTTTATAATTTAACGTTCTTAGGGAGAGTTGCAGCAGATTGGATCGCGGGATCAAATCATTTTTCAGATTATGACCTTGAAGCCAGCATGATACACTCCTTGCTGCCTACATCTATGCTTCACATTCCACTTCATTCGATTCCTAAGCAAGTGAAAAATTTTAAAACTATACATACGATAATTGTTGCCTGGAGAAAAATAGCCATACATCTTGAAGTAGATACCAATATACCCAGATTTCAAATTTTCCTAGGGAACTCCGAATTCCAGGAGGGATCTCAATCGGTAAAACTGCGACATTGGCACAATCAGGGATTACAATTGGTTTCACAATTTCTTAATCCAGAGACAGGCAATATTAAATCATTCGAGGAACTGAAACACGAATTTAACCTGAGTAATCAGGATTTTTTTACTTATCTCCAAGCTAGACATTACACTTCACAACTAGTAAATACGTTCCCTTGGAGATGGTCCTGGGGAAGATTGGAAAATTGGATAGCTCTGACCAAGGCAGGTCTTTTTTCTATATCACCCTGGTACACTCTTATGGTTTCATATAAAGGAAATGCGAACTTAGAGAGGATAGCTCATAAATGGGCAACTCTCAGTAATATCAATATAGAGAGTGATATACATGTGGCTAGATCTATAAGATTATTAAATGATGCTACAATTGCAGAGACTTGGAGAGAGTCCCATATAAAGTTATTATATCAAACCTATTTCACCCCTGATAGAGGCTACAGATGGTATAATCTAAACTTTATTAAATGCCCAAAATGTAGTTTAACGGCAGCAGATTTAATTCACATGATATGGAATTGCCCTAGACTTAAACAATTCTGGTGTAAAGTAGAATATTTGCTACTTAAAGTGATGAAGATTAATCACATCAAACTTTCGCTATCCATGATAATCGTCTTGTCGAACAACAATAGGGACTTCACTGATTCCAAAATAGTAAACTTAACTATTTTAGCAGCTAGAAATTTAATCTTCAAAAATTGGAAGAATAGGTTTGGCCCTTCAATTACTGAGCTCAGGAATTATCTCAAAAAACAATGTTTAATTGAACAAAAAGCAACGGATCTATCTTCAGAACGAGAAATAATAGCTTTTTTCAGTAAATGGGCTAAATTTATTAGGATATTCCCATCTTCTGAAATAGATAATTTAATCTATCCATTCAGAAACTCTGATCTGGTTTTGTTAGATGTGTGGTGAGGGGGGACTGGGGTTGGGGGGGGGGAGATAGGAGAGTTCTTGTTTTTTGTTTTTTGTTTTCTATTTTTTTTTTTTTTTTTTTTGATTATCATTATGGTTGGCTTAGAAATTAATTAACCGTAACCATGATTAACCGAGTTAGTTGGAAATTGAAAATGCATACAAATCTCTCAATGATAACTCCCGAGAAAAGTTGATCACTTATAATTTAGATTATAAGGAGCCTTAGTTAGGTATGATAAATTGAGATGATGTAAGAAATGCATGTAAAACTTTATTGACAATGTTCTTCTTTGGAAAAAATTGATGTAATGCTGATGTAAAATAAAAAAATTATATTGAAAAAGTGACATGCCCTATCTGAATCATGAAAGTTTAATTTTGACTAGACAGTCCCTTTAACTTACGTTTTTACATGCCAAAATATATATTTTTGCTTTTTATTTAAAATAGCATTAAAAGCTTTATCTGTTTAATTTTTCAGCTATATTTTAACATTTGAATGTTAGGTTAAATGAACACTGTACTGTTTTCCCTTACAGTGTCAGTAAACCTTAAAAATAATGTTATATAATTCTGCACATAGTTAAAATAAAGACAAATTTACCTGTAAAATAAAACCTAACCTAAGGTAAAATTACACCTAACACTACACTACAATTAAATTAATTACCTAAATGAAATACAATTAATTACAATTAAATAAAATTATCTAAAGTACAAAAAAACCAAACACTAAATTACAGAAAATAATACAGAAATTACAAGATTTTTAAACTAATTACACCTAATATAATCCCCCTAACAAATTAAAAAAAGCCCCCCAAAATAAAAAAGCCCTACCCTACAATAAATTATAAATAGCCCTTACAAGGGCCTTTTGCGGGGCATTGCCCCAAAGTAATCAGTTCTTTTACCTTAAAAAAAAATTACAATTCCCCCCCCAACATTAAAACCCACCACCCACACAACGAACCCTTCTATCAGCCAATTGGAATTGAAGGGACGCCATCTTGGATGACGTCATTTAAAGGAACCTTCATTCTGTGTTTAGCCGCCGGAAGAAGAGGATGCTCCATGTAGGATGTCTTGCAGATGGACCCGCTCCGCACGGAGCGGATGAAGATAGAAGATGCCGTCTGGATGAAGACTTCTGCCCGTCTGGAGGACCACTTCGCCCGGCTTGGCTGAAGACTTCTCCCGGCTTCATTGAGGACTTCGGCCCGATTGGGTGAAGACGTCTCCCGGTAAGGTAATCTTCAGGGGGTTAGTGTTAGTTTTTTTTAAGAGGGGATTGGGTGGGTTTTAGAGTAGGGTTGGTTGTGTGGGTGGTGGGTTTTAATGTTGGGGGAATTGTAATTTTTTTTTCAGGTAAAAGAACTGATTACTTTGGGGCAATGCCCCGCAAAAGGCCCTTTAAAGGGCTATTTGTAATTTAGTGTAGGGTAGGGCTTTTTTTATTTGGGGGGGGGGGTTATTTTGTTAGGGGGATTATATTAGGTGTAATTAGTTTAAAAATCTTGTAATTTCTTTATTATTTTGTACAATTTAGTGTTTGTTTTTTTGTACTTTAGATAATTTATATAATTGTAATTAATTGTATTTCATTTAGGTAATTAATTTAATTGTAGTGTAGTGTAATTGTAATTTAGGTTAGGTTTTATTTTACAAGTAAATTTGTCTTTATTTTAACTAGGTAGTTATTAAATAGTTAATAACAATTTAATAACTATTGTACCTAGTTAAAATAAATAAAAAGTTGCATGTAAAATAAAAATAAAACTTAAGCTAGATACAATGTAACTATTAGTTATATTGTAGCTAGCTTAGGGTTTATTTTATAGGTATTTAGTTTTAAATAGGAATTATTTAGTTAGTTGTAGTAATTTTAATTAGATTTATTTAAATTATATTTAAGTTAGGTGGGGTTAGGGTTAGACTTAGGTTTAGGGGTTAATAACTTTGTTATAGTGGCGGCAAAGTTGGGGGCGGCAGATTAGGGGTTAATAAATGTAGGTAGGTGATGGCGATGTTAGGGCCGGCAGATTAGGGGTTAATAATATTTAAATAGTGTTTGCGATGTGGGAGTGTGGCGGTTTAGGGGTTAATATATTTATTATAGTGGCGGCGGTGTCTGCAGATATTTATTTTAGTGTTTGCGATGTGGGAGGGCCTTGGTTTAGGGTTTAATAGGTAGTTTATGGGTGTTAGTGTACTTTTTAGCACTTTAGTTAAGAGACTTATGCTACGGCGTTGTAGTGTAAAACTCTTAACTACTGACTTTTAAATGCGGTACCAGTCTTGACATGAGAGGGTGTACTGCTCACTTTTTGTCAGACTCGTAATACCGGCGCTATGCAAGTCAAATTGAAAATATAGGATGCGCAATTGACGTAAGTGGATTTGCGGTATTTCCGAGTCTGGCCAAAAAAGTGAACAGTACGCCTGTACCTGCAAGACTCGTAATACCAGCAGACATTAAAACTGGTGTCAGAAGTCTACTGTCTGGAATGCCCTGTCTGTAGTTTCCCAGGAGCTGCTATCATGTCCACCTACCAGTGTCCAAAGTAAGATAATTTTCTCTGTAACACTCTCAGCCCTCTGCGGTCACCCCATGAGTTGAATGTATTAGTTGAAGTTCTTCTTTTCCACCTGAATCTATGATGAAAAAGAAAAGATGTATTTTATTAGTTGTGCGCACACAGCTCGATGACTCCATGCTTCATTTCATTCATACACCGCACACACTTTCTGTCTCTCAGACTCATTTCTACTCCGCGGGCTGTTCTTCTTGGTGAGCAGAGGAGGAGCAGCACTGCCTCAGAAAGCCAGACTTATGCAGTGCACCCAGCACACCTTCCTATCATTGGCAGTGCACTGGCGGCAACCCAATGCATCTGGGGAGTGAACCATGGCTGGAAGGCAACAGGAACTTGTTTCTCTACACAGAGATTATGGATCACCAGCATACCTCAGCAAACATTTTGGCAGTCCAGAAAAAAATGCTGCAGCAATGGGTTGGAGACCAGCCTGGGACCAATGTGCACTGGGATGCAGTGAAGGCACATGGAGCATTAAAAAAAAAAAAATAAGTATTATATAAGCCCGCAATAAGTATTTTAAAAAAACAACCTAATAAGCATTAAAAAAAAAATAATAATTGCGGGCAATAAGTATTAAGAAGAAAAAAAACAACCAACTACCTTATAAAATTATTAACCCCTAAATCTGCCAACCCCAACATCACAAACGGCCTAATACATCTATTAACCCCTAAACCGCCATTAACCCAGATTGCTAATTAGCCGAATAAATCTATTAACCCCTAAACCACCTTTAATCCACATCACAATTAACCTAATAAATCTATTAACCCCTAAACCGCCAAAACCAAAACGCAAATAACTAATCACTAAGCCCCCTAACCTAACACCACCTAAATTAAACCCATAACATAAATTAAAATAATCCTAAATTACAATTTAAATAAAAAAACAAACATTACTTTAAAAAATAAAGAAAACTAAATTTAAACTAATCTAAAATTACAGAAAATAAAAAAGTCTAACATTACACAAAATAAAAAAGTCTAACATTACACAAAATAATAAACCACATTAAAAATTAATCCCTAATCCCTATGAAAATAAAAAAGCCTCTCAAAAATAAAAACACCCCCTAATCTAAGAATAAACTACCAATAGACCTTAAAAGGGTTTTTGGAGGGCATTTTTACATTAAGAATAAAGCAAGTCCCCCTAACAGTAAAACCGCCCACCCACCAAACCTCCCAAAATAAAAAACCTAACACTAAAAAAATCTAAACTACCCATTGCCCCTAAAGGGGCATTTGTATGGGCATTGACCTTAAAAGGGCATTCAGCTCTTTTACTGACCATAAAAGGGCATTCAGGACTTTTACAGCACTCAAATCCCTAATCTTAAAAATAACCCCCCCCCAAAAAAAACAAAAAAACAAACTAGCACTAAGCCCCAAATAGGTACTCACGGTTCCTGAAGTCTGGTGGAGAAGGTCTTCTTCCAGGCAGGTCTGTCATCTTCTATATTCATCCACAGTGAAGGCAGTGTGGAGCAGTCTTTCCAGATGTGGCGATCCTCTGCGGCGTGGAGGCTCCTCTTCATGCGATCGTCCACCGCACACTGAAGATTGAATGCAAGATACCCCATATTTATTGGGGTAGCTTGCATTCCTTTTGGCTGATATTTTAAAATCAGCCAATAGGATGAGAGCTAATAAAATCTTATTGGCTGATTTGAACAGCCAATAGGATTTCAGTATCTCTATTTTTATTGGCTGATTTAAAAATGTCAGCCAATAGGAATAGGACCTTGCATTCAATCTTCAGTGTATGACAGATATTGGATAAAGTGGAGCCTCCATGCCGTCGAGGAACGCCTCTGCCGCCGCCGATGACTGCTGCCAAGGACCGCAACTTCCGTTGAGGACTGCCGCTGAGGATCCAGGCACCGGGAACACAGCTCCGCACCTGCGCCACCTTCACTCCGGATGAAGATAAAAGATGATGGATCAGTCTGGAAGAAGACCTTCTCCACCGGACTTCAGGAACAGTGAGTACCTATATGGGGCTTAGGTTTAGGTTTTTTTATTTTAATTTTTTAGGCGTTTTTTTTTTTAGATTAGGGTTTTTTTAGGCTTGAAAAAGAGCTGATTGCCCTTTTAAGGGGCGTAAAATAACTGAATGCCCTTTTAAGGGCAATGCCCATACAAATACCTCTTTGGGGCAATGGGTAGTTTAGTTTTTTTAGTGTTAGTTTTCTTTTATTTTGGGTGGTTTGGTGAAGAGGGGGCTTACTGTTAGGGGGGATTTAGTATTTTTTAGAGGTAAAAGATCTGTTTAACGTAGGGCAATGCCCTACAGAAGGCCCTTTTAACGGCTAGTAGAGAAAAGGGGATTCAATGGCACTACCTGGTAAGTGCAGTAGCTGCACCCTAAATAGAATAATAGCTCTATGGCTTATCAAATAATAGGGTTGAAGGTGCTGTCTATTAAATATACTGAAAACAAAAGGGAATACAACAATCATTCAAGAATACACATAAAGCACTCTATGCAGACACCTGGTGATTAGAACAGGTCTATATGGATCCAAGAGGGGGCCAAGGGAAGTTTCACTGACTATCAATTTAAAACATAACTTTTATTAAACGCAACAAAACAGGAATTTAAAATACTGGGATGTGCAATTAAAATAAAAAGCTAAAAAGGATTGAGATTATATCATCTCGGATTGAGTACCCAAAAATAGAATATACAATGTCTTGTTAAAGACCACACTAAGAGGCCCATTTATCAAGCGCCGTATGGAGCTTGTGGGAACATAAACTGAGTACAGTGCTTTTATAGGGATAGATTCTCAGGTAGGGTAACAGTGTTACCTTTATAAAGCACAATGTATCCAGATATAGATACTAAAAGAGTAGTAGGTTTATCAGATAACTATTACTAGGATTCATTTATATTACAGGTAAGTGGCTACTCTTTTAGTATCTATATCTGGATACATTGTGCTTTATACAGATAACACAGTTACCTTAAAAAATCCCTATAAAAGCACGGTACTCAGTTTATGTTCACACCAATCACACTGAAACCTCACACACTTAGTGTGGTCTTTAACAAGACATTGTATATTCTATTTTTGGGTACTGAATCCGAGATGATATAATCTCAATCCTTTTTATCTTTTTATTTTAATTGCACATCCCAGTATTTTAAATTCCCGTTTTGTTACGTTTAATAAAAGTTATGTTTTAAATTGATTGTCAGTAGTGATGTCACGAACATAAAAATTTGGGCTTTTTGGGGTGCTGTCCTTACAGCAGAGATCAGATGAGTCCTTTAGGACTGTAGTGGACACTGAATACACTAGCCTAGCTATCGATTTCCCTATTAAATCAGCAGCAGCTACACTGTCCCTCCTCTCGCTAAGAATGCAGCTTCCGAATGAATCTAAAATGGATGCTGTCCAGGAGGTGGGAGGGTCTGGGAGGGAGGGTCTGCTGCTGATTGGCTGTAATGTGTCTTCTGACTGTGAGGTACAGGGTCAAAGTTTACTCAATGATGAGGAATAGGGGGCGGACCGAACATTGCATATGTTCGCCGTCCGCGGCAAATGAGAACATGCTATGTTCACCGGCAAGTATTCGCCGGCGAACTATTCGCAACATCACTAATTGTCAGTGAAACTTCCCTTGGCCCCCTCTTGGATCCATATAGACCTGTTCTAATCACCAGGTGTCTGCATAGAGTGCTTTATTTGTATCTTGAATGATTGTTGTATTCAATCTTTATTTTGTTCCTTTTAAGGGCTATTCGTAGTTTAGTATTAGAATAGGGGGTGTTTTATTTGGGGGCGTTTATTTTTATAGTGGTATTAGTTTAGGTTTATTTTTTTTATTTTGGATACCTTTGTTTATCTTGTCTGTGATTTTAGCGTTTTTTTTTGTAACTTTAGCTTGAGGGGTGTAGTTTTTAAACATTGACTGCCCTCTGGGCAGGTTATCGCCTAGTTATTTATATTTTAAAACAAGGATCCCAGAGTAAATAAGTGCAATTTGAATGTATCTTAAAAAAAAACCCCATTAAACCCAGAATTTTTCTTTCATTATTCAGATAGAGAATACAATTAAAAAAAAGGTTCCAATTTACTTCTATTATCAAATTTGCTTCATTCTCATGAAATTTTTTGTTGAAGAGATACCTAGATAGGTAGCGTTCACATGCCGGAAGCACCACATGACAGGAAATAATGCTGCAATCTAGTGCTACTCCTAATATATAACATTGTTGCAAAACTGCTGCCATATAGGGTTTCAGACACGTGCACACTCCTGAGTTTACCGTCCTGATTTTCATTAAATGATTACAAGAAAACGAAGACAATTTGATAATAGAAGTAAACTGGAAAGTTATTTAAAATGTTATGTTCTTTCTGAATCATCATTGAACATTTTTGGGGTTTATGTCCCTTTAAAGACTTTTTGCACTAAATCATGGAAAAATTATTGCATTCCATTATTACATTTTTTTTTTTTTAAATTAATTTTTTATTGAGGTTTTATAATACATACAAAAGAAAAGAAAACAAACATTGCCTCATATTGCCAATAGTAAACATGTCAACATATATAGAACAAGAACATTTGTAAAACAGCGTACAAATATAAGAGAGCGAGGCTAATCAACCTCTATTTTATAATTTTTCAATCTTAATTTGTCAGACTAATTAGAAGGCCACTCATGGACCCTTTTAGGTGTAATAAAAGAATCGATATATTAGTCTGGAGAATAGCCGCTTTTGGGCTTTATGATAGCTGGGGGGAAATAGGGAAAAAGTCAGCGGGTAAGCACCGCTAGGAGCATGGAAGAAAGGGGAAAAGAAGGGGGGGGGGCGGAGGTATCAGAAATAAAGTTCCTATAACTCTAGTTCAGTTTTCGTATTAAGGAACCTCTCTGGATACCATATGGTATCCGTTGAACTAATGTTAATAGAACATACTGTGTGTTAAAACAAGCGATTCTACACATAAAGATACAAGACTAAAGGTAATCTATCTAAACTAGTTTCTGTAGGTAGTTTACCTGAGTATACCGTATATACTTAAGTATTATGACTCTGTTACCATGTGGGAGCTAATTGGAATTTGGGCCTGAGGCATAAAACTGACAGGAATGTGACTTCTAAGATTCATATCTAGTGTTTAAATATTGCTGTCTGACTTATTTTAGACATCCGAAATCTCAACACAAATCTGATAGCTTGTAAGAGGCAAAGTGCTAAAAGGCTATACGTGAGATGGGACAGCTCAGGGGAATATATACAAATCAGAGCCACCTTTTCTGAGAATGATATAAACAAAACTTCTCTAAAGAAGAATATTAGGCAGCATAAATAACTTTACTATAACTACGAGCATATGATATAATTGTCAAAATGATATTGAGCAATATGTAATCAAAATATTGTTAATTATATATACCTATTGTAACCAATGTCATTTAGTGGGTATGGTAAATATCAGTGTCATTTATCAGTAGAGGAGACCTACTATTAATCGTATGCTATCTGATGTAAACAAACAAAGAGAGGTATACCTAATATATTATAATGTAGAAAAAAAATATTATCCTATACAAAAGGACAAAAACCCAAGTTAAATAATTTAAACATGTAAATTACAGACAAAACTGTCTATGTCTAATAAAAGGCATATAATATAACGTTTGTACCAGTTAGCATTGGGACCTAAGAAATAGGACATAACTGGTCGAAAATTACTGAGAAGTGAAGGTACAGGGGCTCTAAAGTAGTTAGATAAATGCATTAGTGAATTCGTTAAAACAATCCTGTAACGCTACTTGCTGCATACATTTTGTATAATATGCTCTACCTATGTGCTATTATGGAGTCTCATTAGTCTGGTTAAACATATAGATTTAGGCAAACATGCAAAACAACATAAACAACATCATTAGAAAAGCTTACACACATAAAACATTACTATGTAATACACAACCATGTCTAAGTTGCAAGTACGAAGTAATACCTTATTTAGGTATGAAATATGGAGGACTCAGCATAAACGAAACACTATACAGCAGTTGAGATAAGTGCAACGGAATTATGTGAGGGGTTAAGGGGGAGGAGACTACGTGCTACTATGGCCTGGAAGATCTCATGCTAATAACTCCACAATCATAAACTGCTTTGTCTCTAATAACAAACTAAGTATGTGGTAGTTGATATTTAAAGTGCATTAAAAAGAACACTCACTACAAACTATTATTAAAGGTTAGGAGGAATGCATATACGCTACAATATCCCCACCCTCAAAACATATGGAGGAAACTAATTATGGCTCTAGGGTCATGTAGTAACAGTAATATGAATGAAATGTATTTAAGTTAGGGGCCTACTATATGCTAGCTGCAATCGGTAATAGAAGGAGTACAATTTAAATATGGGACAGTGTGGACGATATAACAGGGCCTGTTCCGGCATACAAACCGCTGCTATCTGCATCTCTCTAGTGGGATATTACCCACACAATAGTTATAAGCAGTATAAGTTGAGAATAAGTACTAGCTTTTGCCCATTAGGTAACCTAGGATATATATAATTGGCAATAGTGTCCTTCATAAATTATCCCCAAGTAGGAGAAACATGTGTTAGGAATGATCAGAGCAATTCATCTAATGGCCGTCATTGGAGCTGAACAAAAGGTCATCCTGTTAAACCATTAGATCTGTCCTATAACTTCAGGGACCTCAGCCGATGCCCTCTCTCATGCATATATGTGGTCTACATGTGCTGATACTTCTATTGTCCCAACTGGCCTGGTGATTTAAGAGCCGGAGTTGCTTCTCTAAGATGTGGAGGGACATCACAAGGATTCTTAGTTGTTGCCCGCTATGTAGCTGTGATGTACAAGTAAGGCTCAGAGATTGTGAATCCCCGTAGCGAGCAGACAAAGTGTTTATAGCGGTGTTTAGATGGGATTTCTTATCCACCGGCTGTGTCAGCCCGACTCTGCCGGGTAGGATGTCAGCAGCTGGAGGAGCGCAGAGTAAAGCATCAGGACATACAGGCCTCGAGAATGTTTCTGCAGCGTCCCAAGAAGGCCCCTGTGGGTGAGTAATCTGGTGCCGCAGGTAAGTGGTGAGAAAGGGCTGAGTGTGATTCCCGGCGATGGTCGGAGCTGTTCCTGTTACCTCCATCAAGACCTCAGGAAAGGGCATCGCAGCAGCTGTATACGGGTAGTCCGGGTCGGAGCTCACCGCCCCAAGTATGGTGTTTGCGGGGACCTGTCCGGTCTCTTGCCCCTGCGGTCGTTTGTGTGAGAGTAGAATTGGTGATGATAGATTTTCTGTCAGGTCTGCCACATCTGCATCTCTGTCAGCTAGGTGAACAGCGTCATCTTTGTTGCGCAAATCAGTAATGAGAGACCGCAGGCCATGAAAATGTCTGTCGGCTTTGTTGCATAGCCCCTCTAGAAGTAAAACCAGGTTAATGGGCGACTCTTCCATCCTCAAAATGCTGCAGGGTTAACAGCAACCGGCTAGTTGATAAGCCGGGACCTTCCTTCTAATGGATAATTAGTGGCTCAGTTACCACGTTGCATTCCCCGTCTCGGTCTGAGTCGTTTATCAGGCCTCTGCACCGTCTCAAAGGCTAGTGAATTAAATTACAGGTTCAAGTTATAGAGACCCTGCTCCAGCACATATTAAGAGTAAATCCTAGATAGATATAGCTTCTTAGTACGCCATAATTTAATATTTCAATACAAAAGTGTCAGGAGCTCTGCTATGGTGCGTCTTGTCACTCTGGCAGTTGGCTCCGCCCCCCCATTATTACATTTTATTTATATTTTATTTGTTGAGAGAATTTTTTCTCACATTGCTTTATGAGTAATATCTTATATCTGCTGCCAATTATACCAAAATATAATAACTTTTGCATAGTTTCTTTATTTTTTTTTATATTTAGTTTTCTTTGTCTGCAATCTGCTCCTTTTTCTTTTTTATATCTTCTTTATTATAAGCTTCTGCTCAGCAGGTATCATTTTGCAATTATAAAATATTTTTTAAAAACGCTGGCTTCTAACAAGTTTGTAAAGGCCCCGGAGATATCTGCTCAGTACGACTTCTATGTTTTAATGTCTCAGTGCCATCTGCTTCACATAGTATATGTTTTTATTACTAATAAAGTGTCTCTTACAAAGGCAAACTTTTATTCTGCTTCTAGTTTCTGTTTCAATATTATATTGCAGAAACTTTTACATTTAAAGGGACAATAAATATTAAATACATGCTAGATATAATGATGTATTTAAAACAAAGGTTAGCCTGATAATACTTTTCAGATGTATTAATTTTAATTTATATTAGTCATGTAAGTACTGAAGTAAGTTTTAGTTTCTATAAAGACATTTGGACGTAGGTACTAAGTCACAGAGTACTTTGCCTAGTGTACCCTGTTGATGTAGTACCTATGTGCAAACTTCTGGCTCAGGCTGCAGTTCCCGCTGTCAGCTTTGACAGTGAAAACTGCAGCTAGAGGCAGAAGACATCTGCCTTCATATGGTAAGGTGTACTGATCGTTCTTCCTTTACCATCTGAAGGCAGGTTGCCAATACAGAAATTTACACTATGGGGTCAATTTATTAAATGCTGGGCAGACATGATTCGCTGTAGTGAATCATGTCCGCCCGGCATTGCTAAATACCGACAGCTTACTCGACCTTGTGAATGCCACCCCCTGCACATTCGCGGGTAAACAGCCACTAGCAATCATCCCAATTGTAGCCGCTGCTTATTAAATCTCCCCCTTTGTGTCACTGTCTGTAACAGCTTGCAGTGATGTTGTGGGTGGTTTGGGAGAAAAGGAGGGAGACGGGCAGGTGGTGCATCACAGGATGGGGGAGGGAGGGGAAATTTTTTTTCTTAAAAAAGACACACTAACAGCGGCACTATTTTAGGCAATCTCCCAAGATATGGCCTGTTTTGTTTGATTGTATTGTCTCCAAATTTTAGTAATATTCTACTTTGGGAGTGGTGCTTGCATCAATAAATTCTAAAGACAAGACGTTTTTGGATACAATTAAAAAAAGAGTGATGTAGGGCGTGTCCAGGCAGTGACCACAATGGCCGCAAAAATGTTAAGCTAGTAGTGAAGTCTCGAATATCTGCCACCTATCCTGAGACAAACGCAGCATTCGCACCTAAACATTACAGCTAAAGACTCCCCATGTGCTGGAGTGTCAGACAGATTGTTTTTTACTTGCTGCAGGCATGACCTACAAGCTTGGTTCTGGATCTTCGCAATCACAGCTGGTGGCCACCTTTGAGATCTCGGCACCATCTCCCGGTAACATGGGTTAAGCAGGTCCACACCAATATAATATGTTTAGAGGCTTTACTCATATCTTATACGAACTATGAAGATCACCCGACACACTACTATATACCAATTGTCTGGACTTACTCTCTGCTAACATCATCTTTACAGGGGGAAGGACATTTATTTACCTAAGCTGTGTCAGACACAAAACTGAGCATTCTGCTGCATAATGGTCCTGATGTAAAATACTTAAGGGTCCATAGAAGCATGGTCCACCTATACATCTGTAATTAATTACTTAGGTAAAATACTTATAGCCCAGCTCTCTGCAACTTATGCTTTCTGTAACTTATGCTCTTATCCTCACTATTTTAGTGATCCCTTAAAGAGTGATACAGAGCTGAGCCGTATGAAAGCTATTTCATAGCCGACCTATGTTCGCATTTAGATTATAGGGCTTATCTTCACAATATACCAGTGAGTGATATTAATTGCACATTTGTTTAATGCACCCTAGTTACGGTATACAGTTGCATCTGCCTAGTCTGTGTCATATTGTTTCATTTCTTGGGGCACTGTCAGCGGCCGAGATGGGGTCCCGTGAATATGTTATGAAACACATGCAAGCCTCACTCTCAGGCTAATTGCAAGGGTCCATATCTTTTTAATGTGATTGTGTAATGCTTAGCCGATGACCCTCTAGTTTGGCCTAACTATTGGAGCTATCTGATTTTACTTATCTCTACTTTTAGTACTGGTAATTCATTAATTCGCTACTTAGTATAAAATGAGGTCTCAACATACGCTAGATGTGACTAACTAGCACTAACTACAGCTCTGAAACCATGCTCCCCTATGTTTAAATGACTCTTGAGATATATAATATTTTAAGGTCTGTGAGGGACTTCTGTGTACATTTTTTTTTTACAGTTATACCATTGTATCTTTTGCTAGGAAAGTAATGTGATACTACATCTGTGTATTGAATAACCATACTAGTCTCATAATCAGATGTTCCATACTAAATACTAAAAGTGGTTTCATATCAGTTATATAATATAATATATATATATATATATATATATATATATATATATTAATAAAAAAATGCTAGGTCCAAAAGCGACCATCACATATGCCAACTTTCCTGGCAGTGGATACAAGAGTTACCTTTTATGACCAGTGAGGAAACATCCTAAGAAATCTATTAAATGGAGGTTCCAGATATATATTTTTTGCAATTTACCTTGCAGATTTTATGATTCTCAATGTCTACTGTAACACTACAATTTATGTTTGCTTATGTTTAATTCAAATTTTCTTATAATGTTTTATTTGCACAATCTCAATAAAAAATTATTCATTTAAAAATAATAATAATAATAATAATAATAAAAAAAAAACGAGTGATGTAAATTGTAGCACTCTATGCCCAGACTAATGTGAGGCTGGAAAATGAAATTATTACATTTTAAAAAATGGGAATGTGATTAAAAACTGCTGAGAGTTAAACTTCAGATTGTTGTATCCTGTTTTGGCATCTATCTGTGTAATATGCAATATCTTTGCCTTAAATATATTCTCCAATTGTGCCAAAAACAAGTGATGGATTATTCGATTCAATATTTTATGCTATATATTCAATAAATAACAATATCTGGATGTTTGATAGATTAGCGTATTCTGATATTCTAAGAGCGCATATTAAACTGCATTAATAGAAAACAAAAATTCTCACTAGAATATAACAAATAAGTTTGTATTTGATTTTAGTGTTGTGTGATAACAGGGTTTAAATACATAAGTATTGTATATGGAGCTGCGATTATTACTATATAGTGAGCAACTGATATCCTGTTGGTATTTCTTTAATAGTGTGTACGCTATCTAGACATTTGTAACACTGTGAACACTGCTGGTTAATAAGTTGCAATGTGAAATCCTATCATGGGCGCTACATTGTCTTGAAGTCCCCTGATATTGACTGCAAATAAACTGTATTTTTTCTATGCAGTGAGCAATTGACACAAAGTAACTGCCTCTCTAGTAATGATTATAACTTGTGAATGATTATAACGTAATAAATGTTCAGCTAAATGGTGTTATAGGTTTAATCACAGGCACTGCAAAAAACATTTTATTTGTGTCAAACACACGCACACAAGTGTTGATCAAAGGAATTTGGGCCGGTGTCCAAGCTGATAAGTCTAATCTTGTAATACATGATTCTGTTATAATATACTATTTGATAGACTATTATCAAGCTGATATTCAGCCACTACAAACAAAAAGCACAAATTAAAGTTGTTAAATCAAATCGGCATTTCAGTGACACTCAGCAAGCAGTTACTCTGCAATATTAAAACAGAATGGCCCCCATTGTCCCACACAACCCCAAAAAATGTTTGGTGAGGGAGGGATTGGCAGCTATACTACAGAAACGGGTGAGGGAGGAAGAAGGGTGAAGGGGGTAGCTAAAACATTTTTTAATTAATTATTGACATAGAAAAAAAAAGAAAAAAGAAAAAAAGTTTAAACTGGGTACTGGAAGTCAGCTGCCAGTACCTAATATGACTGCTACTAGTTAGAGGGGGGGGGGGTAGGGTTAGAGAGCTGTTTGGAAGGGATCTTTTAATAAAAAAAAAATAATAAACTCGACGGACGCGGAAAAGGCCTTTGATCGGGTCAATTGGACCTTCATGCAGCATACTCTAGTTAAAATGGGTTTTGGGAAGCGTTTTGTAAATTATATATTCTCCCTATATTCCAACCCGAACGCCAAAGTGCGGGTGAATGGACTGTTCTCAGAGGCGTTTCAGATCTCAAATGGAACGCGACAGGGATGTCCCCTCTCGCCTCTACTATTTGCCTTGGTAATGGAGGTCCTGGCCTGCAGAATACGCAAGAACTCTGAGATATGTGGATACCGAACAGGAGGCATGGAACACAAACTGGCTATGTATGCCGACGATGTGCTCCTGACCTTAGCCGACAATGACACTTCTTTGCGGGAATCACTAGCCGAGTTCGAGAAATTCGGGAAGGTGTCAGACTTTTCGCTTAATCTCTCCAAGTCTGAGATGTTGAACATTTCAATACCTGGAGATACCTTTGCATCCCACAATGACCGTTACCCTCTAAAAATTGCTACAAAGCATTTAAAATACTTGGGTGTCATGCTGGCTCCCACGATCAGAGAAATAGTTAACACAAACTATAAACATATAAGAGAGGAAGTAACCCGAGATTTGACATCCTGGAAGAACAAAACCATCTCATGGATGGGGAGAATCCAAGTAGCAAAAATGAACATCTTACCCAGGGTTCTATATATTATGCAGGCGATCCCCCTCTCGTCAGCAGAGCACATAATTCACCAAATTCAATCAACACTGGAGACTTATGTGTGGAATGGTCTGAGACCAAGGATCAATAAAAGAACAATGTACCTCCCTAGAGACCGAGGAGGAGCGGGTGTCCCTAGATTGAGTGAATACCTTAAAGCCATCCAACTGCAACATTTAGTGGAATGGTGTCATGGCTCATCCAACAAGGCTTGGATAGGCCTAGACAGAGAGATCCTTCAAAGGGGAAATGTGGGCTCCCTCGCGTGGATCAACCCAGCACATCGCCCCAATTGGATCTCACAGTATCCTCTGATTGACGATGTGCTGCGTAATTGGGACAAATTGATTAAGTCAAGACCATATATATCCACCCCCCTCTCGCCGGTGACACCTGTTCGGGAAAATCCAGATAATGGATTGGCGAACAAAAATTACTCTCTGGGATGTCCCTACACACTAGCTGAAACCGCGATTTCGAACACCATAATAGGGAATAAAATTAAGCCACAGGCGGAATTGGCTGATTGGGATAGCGACCTGTTCTCTTCGTGGTTCAGAACAGCACAATTTAATCACTACTTTCATACCCAGCGGGATAGAGAACCGCTAATTAGACAGAAAACACCCTTTGAAGCCCTCTGTACCTCTCCGAGCTTGCCGAAACATCTTATTTCGACTCTATATAAACTGCTATTGGAAGGTGGAGATGACATACTCCCATCCTATGTGGCCGCCTGGCAACAGGAATTAGGTCTCGAACCTGACTCAGGAGCGTGGAGGTCTATCTTTCGGAAAGCGAAACGAGCATCGGTCTCGATGAGACTTCAGGAACTACATTTTAAGTTCCTGAGCAGATGGTACCTCACGCCACAGAGGCTGAAAAAAATCTACCCGCACACGGGCGGAGGGTGTTGGAGAGATTGCGGAGAAGAGGGTTCTATGCTGCACATTTGGTGGCACTGTCCCTGCATACAGCCCTTCTGGAGCGAGATATTTCGGGTATGTAGCAAATTGCTTGAAATTAACATACCTCCGGATCCCAAATATCTTATATACTATGAGCTACCTAAAATTGCTATGGAAGCAAAACGGCACCTACTCCTCCTGATGTTAAATTGCGCAAAGGGACTTATACCAAAATATTGGAAGTCACTACACACACCCAGCCTTGAGGAGTGGAAGGCCGGGGTCTGGGACTTAATAAAACTTGAAAGGTTTCACTACATGAGGACAGGGAAGCTGGAAATACATGAGTACATGGTTCTTATCTGGGAGGGTAAGACTCTATAGAACATGACATAACAGGGTGTTTGGTATGGTTCACGACGACAGAATATGTGGGATGCTTGGGTCTCCTTGAACAAACTACGGTTAAATTCTCAACAACAGATAAACATCCCCCCCCCTCTACCCCCTTTTTTTTTTTTTTTTTTTTTTTTTGTCTTCCCCTCCCCCTTTTCACCCCCTCCAGTCAGGTATCCCCCTCCTCCCCATTATATAATTCTGTTCCCTCTCTGCCACCCCCCCTTCTTCTTCCCCCTTCCTTTCTCCCCCCCCTTTTTCCATGTCTTACTCAAAATACTCAAAGATCATCCAGAGCTGACGCGGTCGGGCCCATCTGTATTTAGCGCTGCAGTTACAGCCTTATTGGGCTATACATGAGGTGTTTTTTGGGGCCTGATGGCGTTAGCCTCAAAATATCTTTGCCTATGAGAGGCAACTCACTAAGCTAAATGTATAAACATTGAACATGGCAAATGTGATAATGTGGTTATATATCATTTGTTTCCCTCAAATCACTTTCTTTGATATATTGTTAATATCTTGTTGATAAACATATTGTTTGATGCATTTATTGTAAATGATGTCAATCTATAAATGTTCACTCAATAAAGCTTTAAAAAAAAAAAAAAAAAAATAATAAAAAAAAAACAACTTATTTTTTCCCACTAAAACTGCATACTGGCAGACTGTCTACCAGTACCGAATATGGTGGTGACCAGGGATTAGGTAGGGATCAGGGTGTGGGAGGTGTCAGGTGGGAGAGTCATTTCTACACTACAGCTAAAATTAACCTAATAAGCTTTCTGATTAACCCCTTCACTGCCTGAAATATTAGAATTGTGGTGCTTAGCTCCAATTAGCGGCTTTCTAATTACCAAAAAGCAATGGCAAAGCCATGCATGTCTGCTATTTCTGAACAAATGGAACCTCAGAGAAGATTTTACAACCATTTTTTTGTCATGATCGCATAAGCGGTATGTAAATAACTTCAGTGAGAAATGGTGGCAGGAAATATACCAAAATGAGCCTAAATCAATACCTTGGGTTGTCTACTAAAAAACATAATTTATGCTTACCTGATAAATTTATTTCTCTTGTTAAGTGTATCCAGTCCACGGATCATCCATTACTTGTGGGATATTCTCCTTCCCAACAGGAAGTTGCAAGAGGATCACCCACAGCAGAGCTGCTATATAGCTCCTCCCCTCACTGCCATATCCAGTCATTCGACCGAAACAAGCCGAGAAAGGAGAAACCATAGGGTGCAGTGCTGACTGTAGTTTAATTAAAATTTAGACCTGCCTGAAAAGGACAGGGCGGGCCGTGGACTGGATACACTACAAGAGAAATAAATTTATCAGTTAAGCATAAATTATGTTTTCTCTTGTTAAGTGTATCCAGTCCAAGGATCATCCATTACTTGTGGGATACCAATACCAAAGCTAAAGTACACGGATGATGGGAGGGACAAGGCAGGAACTTAAACAGAAGGAACCACTGCCTGTAGAACCTTTCTCCCAAAAACAGCCTCCAAAGAAGCAAAAGTATCAAATTTGTAAAATTTGGAAAAAGGATGAAGCGAAGACCAAGTTGCAGCCTTGCAAATCTGTTCAACAGAGGCCTCATTTTTAAAGGCCCAGGTGGAAGCCACAGCTCTAGTAAAATGAGCTGTAATCCTTTCAGGAGGCTGCTGTCCAGCAGTCTCATAAGCTAAACGGATTATACTCCGAAGCCAAAAAGAAGGAGAGGTTGCCGAGGCCTTTTGACCTCTCCTCTGTCCAGAGTAAACAACAAACAGGTTAGATGTTTGGCAAAAATCTTTAGTAGCCTGTAAGTAAAACTTCAAGGCACGGACATCTAGATTATGCAAAAGACGTTCCTTCTTTGAAGAAGGATTAGGACATAATGATGGAACAACAATCTCTTGATTGATATTCTTGTTAGAAACCACCTTAGGTAAAAATCCAGGTTTCTCTTGTTAAGTGTATCCAGTCCACGGATCATCCATTACTTGTGGGATATTCTCCTTCCCAACAGGAAGTTGCAAGAGGATCACCCACAGCAGAGCTGCTATATAGCTCCTCCCCTCACTGCCATATTCAGTCATTCTCTTGCAACTCTCAACTAAGATGGAGGTCGTAAGAGGACTGTGGTGTTTTATACTTAGTTTATTTCTTCAATCAAAAGTTTGTTATTTTTAAATGGTACCGGAGTGTACTGTTTATCTCAGGCAGTATTTAGAAGAAGAATCTGCCTGCGTTTTCTATGATCTTAGCAGAAGTAACTAAGATCCTTTGCTGTTCTCACATATTCTGAGGAGTGAGGTAACTTCAGAGGGGGAATAGCGTGCAGATTTTCCTGCAATAAGGTATGTGCAGTTAAAATATTTTTCTAGGGATGGAATTTGCTAGAAAATGCTGCTGATACCGGATTAATGTAAGTAAAGCCTTAAATGCAGTGATAGCGACTGGTATCAGGCTTATTAATAGAGATACATACTCTTATAAAAATGTAATATAAAACGTTTGCTGGCATGTTTAATCGTTTTTTACATATGTTTGGTGATAAAACTTATTGGGGCCTAGTTTTTTCCACATGGCTGGCTTGAATTTTGCGTAGAAACAGTTCCCTGAGGCTTCCCACTGTTGTAATATGAGTGGGAGGGGCCTATTTTAGCGTTTTTTTGCACAGCAACACAGACATCCAGCTTCTTCCTACATGATCCAGGACTTCTCTGAAGGGCTCAAAAGGCTTCAAAAGTCATATTGAGGGAGGTAAAAAGCCACAGTAGAGCTGTGGCAGATGTTGTGACTGTTTAAAAAAACGTTTTTGTCATTTGTTATTCCGTTTTTTGGTATTAAGGGGTTAATCATCCATTTGCAAGTGGGTGCAATGCTCTGCTAACTTATTACATACACTGTAAAAATGTTGTTAGTGTAACTGCATTTTTTCACTGTTATTTCAAAATTTGGGAACATTTGTGTTTCTTAAAGGCGCAGTAACGTTTTTTATATTGCTTGTAAACTTGTTTTAAAGTGTTTTCCAAGCTTGCTAGACTCATTGCTAGTCTGTTTAAACATGTCTGACATAGAAGAACCTACTTGTTCATTATGTTTGAAAGCCATGGTGGAGCCCCATAGGAGAATGTGTACTAAATGTATTGATTTTACCTTAAACAGTAAAGATCAGTCTTTATCTATAAAAGAATTATCACCAGAGGGTTCTGTCGAAGGGGAAGTTATGCTGACTAACTCTCCCCACGTGTCAGACCCTTCGCCTCCCGCTCAGGGGACGCACGCTAATATGGCGCCAATTACATCAGGGACACCCATAGCGATTACCTTGCAGGACATGGCTGCAATCATGAATAATACCCTGTCAGAGGTATTATCTAGATTGCCTGAATTAAGAGGCAAGCGCGATAGCTTTGGGGTTAGGAGAGATACAGAGCGCGCAAATGCTGTTAGAGCCATGTCTGATACTGCGTCACAGTATGCAGAACATGAGGACGGAGAGCTTCAGTCTGTGGGTGACATCTCTGACTCGGGGAAACCTGATTCAGAGATTTCTAATTTTAAATTTAAGCTTGAGAACCTCCGTGTATTGCTTGGGGAGGTATTAGCTGCTCTGAATGACTGTAACACAGTTACAATTCCAGAGAAATTGTGTAGGCTGGATAGATACTATGCGGTGCCGTTGTGTACTGACGTTTTTCCTATACCTAAAAGGCTTACAGAAATTATTAGCAAGGAGTGGGATAGACCCGGTGTGCCCTTTTCCCCACCTCCTATATTTAGAAAAATGTTTCCAATAGACGCCACTACACGGGACTTATGGCAGACGGTCCCTAAGGTGGAGGGAGCAGTTTCTACTTTAGCAAAGCGTACCACTATCCGGTTGAGGACAGTTGTGCTTTTTCAGATCCAATGGATAAAAAATTGGAGGGTTACCTTAAGAAAATGTTTATTCAACAAGTTTTTATTTTACAGCCCCTTGCATGCATTGCGCCTGTCACTGCTGCGGCGGCATTCTGGTTTGAGGCCCTGGAAGAGGCCATCCAGACAGCTCCATTGAATGAAATTATTGACAAGCTTAGAACGCTTTAGCTAGCTAACTCATTTGTTTCTGATGCCATTGTTCACGGCTAAGAATTCCGGATTCGCCATCCAGGCGCGTAGGGCGCTATGGCTTAAATCCTGGTCAGCTGACGTGACTTCAAAGTCTAAATTACTCAACATTCCTTTCAAGGGGCAGACCTTATTCGGGTCTGGCTTGAAGGAAATTATTGCTGACATTACTGGTGGCAAGGGTCATACCCTTCCTCAGGACAGGGCCAAATCAAAGGCCAAACAGTCTAATTTTCGTGCCTTTCAAAATTTCAAGGCAGGAGCAGCATCAACTTCCTCCGCTTCAAAACAAGAGGGAACTGTTGCTCATTCCAGACAGGACTGGAAACCTAACCAGTCCTGGAACAAGGGCAAGCAGGCCAGGAAGCCTGCTGCTGCCCCACAAGACAGCATGAAGAAACGGCCCCCTATCCGGAAACGGATCTAGTGGGGGGCAGACTTTCTCTCTTCGCCCAGGCGTGGGCAAGAGATGTTCAGGATCCCTGGGCATTGGAGATCATATCTCAGGGATATCTTCTGGACTTCAAAGCTTCTCCTCCACAAGGGAGATTTCATCTTTCAAGGTTATCAGCAAACCAGATAAAGAAAGAGGCATTCCTAAGCTGTGTGCAAGACCTCCTAGTAATGGGAGTGATCCATCCAGTTCCGCGGACGGAACAAGGACAGGGATTTTATTCAAATCTGTTTGTGGTTCCCAAGAAAGAGGGAACCTTCAGACCAATCTTGGATCTAAAGATCTTAAACAAATTCCTCAGAGTTCCATCATTCAAAATGGAAACTATTCGGACCATCCTACCCATGATCCAAGAGGGTCAGTACATGACCACAGTGGACTTAAAGGATGTCTACCTTCATATACCGATTCACAAAGATCATCATCGGTTCCTAAGGTTTGCCTTTCTAGACAGGCATTACCAATTTTTAGCTCTTCCCTTCGGGTTGGCCACTGCCCCGAGAATTTTTACAAAGGTTCTGGGCTCACTTCTGATGGTTCTAAGACCGCGAGGCATAGCGGTGGCTCCGTATCTAGACGACATCCTGATACAGGCGTCAAGCTTTCAAATTGCCAAGTCTCATACAGAGATAGTTCTGGCATTTCTGAGGTCGCATGGGTGGAAAATGAACGTGGAAAAGAGTTCTCTATCACCACTCACAAGAGTCTCCTTCCTAGGGACTCTTATAGATTCTGTAGAGATGAAAATTTACCTGACGGAGTCCAGGTTATCAAAACTTCTAAATGCTTGCTGTGTCCTTCATTCCATTCCACGCCCGTCAGTGGCTCAGTGCATGGAAGTAATCGGCTTAATGGTAGCGGCAATGGACATAGTGCCATTTGCGTGCCTGCATCTCAGACTGCTGCAATTATGCATGCTAAGTCAGTGGAATGGGGATTACTCAGATTTGTCCCCTCTACTAAATCTGGATCAAGAGACCAGAGATTCTCTTCTCTGGTGGCTTTCTCGGGTCCATCTGTCCAAGGGTATGACCTTTCGCAGGCCAGATTGGACAATTGTAACAACAGATGCCAGCCTTCTAGGTTGGGGCGCAGTCTGGAACTCCCTGAAGGCTCAGGGATCGTGGACTCTGGAGTTAAGAGCAATATTCAATGCTCTTCTAGCTTGGCCTCAGTTAGCAACACTGAGGTTCATCAGATTTCAGTCGGACAACATCACGACTGTGGCTTACATCAACCATCAAGGGGGAACCAAGAGTTCCCTAGCGATGTTAGAAGTCTCAAAGATAATTCGCTGGGCAGAGTCTCACTCTTGCCACCTGTCAGCGATCCACATCCCAGGCATAGAGAACTGGGAGGCGGATTTTCTAAGTCGTCAGACTTTTCATCCGGGGGAGTGGGAACTCCATCCGGAGGTGTTTGCTCAACTGGTCCATCATTGGGGCAAACCAGAACTGGATCTGATGGCGTCTCGCCAGAACGCCAAGCTTCCTTGTTACGGATCCAGGTCCAGGGACCCGGGAGCAACGCTGATAGATGCTCTAGCAGCTCCTTGGTTCTTCAACCTGGCCTATGTGTTTCCACCGTTTCCTCTGCTCCCTCGACTGATTGCCAAAATCAAACAGGAGAGAGCATCGGTGATTCTGATAGTGCCTGCGTGGCCACACAGGACCTGGTATGCAGACCTAGTGGACATGTCATCTCTTCCACCATGGACTCTGCCTCTGAGGCAGGACCTTCTAATACAAGGTCCTTTCAATCATCCAAATCTAATTTCTCTGAGACTGACTGCATGGAGATTGAACGCTTGATTCTATCAAGGCGTGGCTTCTCCGAGTCAGTCATTGATACCTTAATACAGGCTCGGAAGCCTGTCACCAGGAAAATCTACCATAAGATATGGCGTAAATATCTTTATTGGTGTGAATACAAGAGTTACTCATGGAGTAAGGTTAGGATTCCTAGGATATTGTCCTTTCTCCAAGAGGGTTTGGACAAAGGCTTATCAGCTAGTTCTTTAAAAGGACAGATCTCTGCTCTGTCTATTCTTTTGCACAAGCATCTGGCAGAAGTTCCAGACGTCCAAGCATTTTGTTCAGGCTTTGGTTAGGATTAATCCTGTGTTTAAAACTGTTACTCCCCCGTGGAGCTTAAACTTGGATCTTAAAGTTCTTCAGGGAGTTCCGTTTGAACCCCTTCATTCCATTGATATTAAACTTTCATCTTGGAAAGTTCTGTTTTTGATGGCTATTTCCTCGGCTCGAAGAGTCTCTGAGTTATCTGCCTTACATTGTGATTCTCCTTATCTGATTTTTCATTCAGACAAGGTAGTTCTGCGTACCAAACCTGGGTTTTTACCTAAGGTGGTTTCTAACAGGAATATCAATCAATAGATTGTTGTTCCATCATTGTGTCCTAATCCTTCTTCAAAGAAGGAACGTCTTTTGCATAATCTGGATATAGTCCGTGCCTTGAAGTTTTACTTACAGGCTACTAAAGATTTTCGTCAAACATCTGCCCTGTTTGTCGTTTACTCTGGACAGAGGAGAGGTCAAAAAGCTTCGGCAACCTCTCTCTCCTTTTGGCTTCGGAGCATAATACGCTTAGCCTATGAGACTGCTGGACAGCAGCCCCCTGAAAGGATTACAGCTCATTCTACTAGAGCTGTGGCTTCCACCTGGGCCTTTAAAAATGAGGCCTCTGTTGAACAGATTTGCAAGGCTGCGACTTGGTCTTCGCTTCACACCTTTTCAAAATTTTACAAATTTGATAATTTTGCTTCTTCGGAGGCTGTTTTTGGGAGAAAGGTTCTACAGGCAGTGGTTCCTTCCATTTAAGTTCCTGCCTTGTCCCTCCCATCATCCGTGTACTTTAGCTTTGGTATTGGTATCCCACAAGTAATGGATGATCCGTGGACTGGATACACTTAACAAGAGAAAACATAATTTATGCTTACCTGATAAATTTATTTCTCTTGTAGTGTATCCAGTCCATGGCCCGCCCTGTCCTTTTAAGGCAGGTCTAAATTTTAATTAAACTACAGTCACCACTGCACCCTATGGTTTCTCCTTTCTCGTCTTGTTTCGGTCGAATGAATGGATATGGCAGTGAAGGGAGGAGCTATATAGCAGCTCTGCTGTGGGTGATCCTCTTGCAACTTCCTGTTGGGAAGGAGAATATCCCACAAGTAATGGATGATCCGTGGACTGGATACACTACAAGAGAAATAAATTTATCAGGTAAGCATAAATTATGTTTTTGTACGCAGAACTACTTTATCTGAATGAAAGATCAGATAAGGAGAATCACAATGTAAGGCCGATAACTCCGAGACTCTTCGAGCCAAGGAAATAGCCATCAGAAAAAGAACTTTCCATGAAAGAAGTTTGATATCAATAGAATGAAGGGGTTCAAACGGAACTCCTTGAAGAACTTTAAGAACCAAGTTTAAGCTCCATGGAGGAGCAACAGGTTTAAACACAGGCTTAATTCTAACTAAAGCCTGAAAAAATGCCTGAACGTCTGGAACTTCTGCCAGACACTTGTGTAAAAGAATAGACAGAGCAGAAATCTGTCCCTTTAAAGAACTAGCTGATAATCCTTTGTCCAAATCCTCTTGGAGGAAGGACAATATCCTAGGAATCCTAACCCTACTCCATGAGTAATTCTTGGATTCACACCAATGAAGATATTTACGCCATATCTTGTGGTAAATTTTCCTGGTGACAGGTTTTCGTGCCTGTATTAAGGTATCAATTACTGACTCAGAGAAGCCACGCTTTGATAGGATCAAAGTTCAATCTCCATGCAGTCAGTCTCAGAGAAAGTAGATTCAGATGTTTGAAGGGACCTTGTATTAGAAGGTCTTGTCTCAGAGGCAGAGTCCATGGTGGAAAGGATGACATGTCCACCATGTCTGCATACCAGGTCCTGCGTGGCCACGCAGGTGCTATCAATATCACCGATGCTCTCTCCTGTTTGATTTGGGCAATCAGACGAGGGAGCAGAGGAAATGGTGGAAACACATAAGCCAGGTTGAAGAACCAAGGCGCTGCTAGAGCATCTATCAGTGCCGCTTCTGGGTCCCTGGACCTGGATACGTAACAAGGAAGCTTGGCGTTCTGGCGAGACGCCATGAGATCCAATTCTGGTTTGCCCCAACGGAGAACCAATTGAGCAAACACCTCCGGATGGAGTTCCCACTCCCCCGGATGAAAAGTCTGACGACTTAGAAAATCCACCTCCCAGTTCTCTACACCTGGGATATGGATCGCTGACAAATGGCAAGAGTGAGTCTCTGCCCAGCGAATTATCTTGGAGACTTCTGACATCGCTAGGGAACTCCAGGTTCCCCCTTGATGGTTGATGTAAGCCACAGTCGTGATGTTGTCCGACTGAAATCTGATGAACCTCAGTGTCGCTAACTGAGGCCAAGCAAGAAGAGCATTGAATATTGCTCTTAACTCCAGAATATTTATTGGGAGGAGTTTCTCCTCCTGAGTCCATGAACCCTGAGCCTTCAGGGAGTTCCAGACTGCACCCCAACCTAGAAGGCTGGCATCTGTTGTTACAATTGTCCAATCTGGTCTGCGAAAGGTCATACCCTTGGACAGATTGACCCGAGATAACCACCAGAGAAGAGAATCTCTGGTTTCCTGATCCAGATTTAGTAGAGGGGACAAATCTGTGTAATCCCCATTCCACTAACTGAGCATACATAATTGCAGCGGTCTGAGATGCAGGCACGCAAATGGCACTATGTCCATTGCCGCTACCATTAAGCCGATTACTTCCATGCACTGAGCCACCGTGGGGCGCGGAATGGAGTGAAGAACACGGCAAGCATTTAGAAGTTTTGATAACCTGGACTCCGTCAGGTAAATTTTCATTTCTACAGAATCTATTAGGGTCCCTAGGAAGGAAACTCTTGTGAGAGGAGATAGAGAACTCTTTTCTTTGTTCACTTTCCAACCATGTGACCTCAGGAATGCCAGAACTATCTCTGTATGAGATTTGGCAATTTGAAAGCTTGACGCCTGTATCAGGATGTCGTCCGGTTAAGGAGACACCGCTATGCCTCGCGGTCTTAGGACGGCCAGAAGTGAGCCCAGAACCTTTGTAAAAATTCTTGGGGCTGTAGCCAACCCGAATGGAAGAGCTACAAATTGGTAATGCCTGTCTAGAAAGGCAAACCTTAGGAACTGATGATGATTCTTGTGAATCGGAATGTGAAGGTAGGCATCCTTTAAGTCCACTGTGGTCATGTACTGACCCTCTTGGATCATGGGTAAAATGGTTCGAATAGTTTCTATCTTGAACGAAGGAACTCTGAGGAATTTGTTTAGGATCTTTAAATCCAAAATTGGTCTGAAGGTTCCCTCTTTTTTGGGAACCACAAACAGATTTGAATAAAACCCCTGTCCTTGTTCCATCCACGGAACTGGATGGATCACTCCCATTACAAGGAGATCTTGTATGCAGCTTATTAATGCCTCTTTCTTTATCTGGTTTGCAGATAATCTTGAAAGGTGAAATCTCCCTTGTGGAGGAGAAGCTTTGAAGTCCAGAAGATATCCCTGAGATATGATCTCCAACGCCCAGGGATCCTGAACATCTCTTGCCCACGCCTGGGCGAAGAGAGAGAGTCTGCCTCCTACTAGATCCGTTGTCGGATAGGGGGCCACTCCTTCATGCTGTCTTAGAGGCAGCAGCAGGCTTTCTGGCCTGCTTGCCCTTGTTCCAGGACTGGTTAGGTTTCCAGGCCTGCTTGGATTGAGCAAAAGTTCCCTCTTGTCTTGAAGCAGAGGAAGTTGATGCTGCACCTGCATTGAAATTTCGAAAGGCACGAAAATTAGACTGTTTGGCCTTTGATTTGGCCCTGTCCTGAGGAAGGGTATGACCCTTACCTCCAGTAATGTCAGCAATAATTTCTTTCAAACCAGGCCCGAATAAGGTCTGCCCCTTGAAAGGAATGTTGAGTAATTTAGACTTTGAAGTCACATCAGCTGACCAGGATTTGAGCCATAGTGCCCTACGCGCCTGGATGGCGAATCCGGAATTCTTAGCCGTTAGTTTAGTCAAATGAACAATGGCATCAGAAACAAATGAGTTAGCTAGCTTAAGAGTTCTAAGCTTGTCAACAATTTCAGTCAATGGAGCTGTATGGATGGCCTCTTCCAGGGCCTCAAACCAGAATGCCGCCACAGCAGTGACAGGCGCAATGCATGCAAGGGGCTGTAAAATAAAACCTTGTTGAATAAACATTTTCTTAAGGTAACCTTCTAATTTTTTATCCATTGGATCTGAAAAAGCACAACTGTCCTCAACCGGGATAGTGGTACGCTTTGCTAAAGTAGAAACTGCTCCCTCCACCTTAGGGACTGTCTGCCATAAGTCCCGTGTAGTGGCATCTATTGGAAACATTTTTCTAAATATAGGAGGTGAGGAAAAGGGCACACCGGGCCTATCCCACTCCTTACTAATAATTTCTGTAAGCCTTTTAGGTATTGGAAAAACATCAGTACTCACCGGCACTGCATAGTATTTATCCAGCCTACACAATTTCTCTGGCACTGCAATTGTGTCACAGTCATTCAGAGCAGCTAATACCTCCCCAAGCAATACACAGAGGTTTCTCAAGCTTACATTTAAAATTAGAAATCTCTGAATTAGGTCTCCCCGATTCAGAGACGTCACCCACAGACTGAAGCTCTCCGTCCTCAGGTTCTGCATATTGTGACGCAGTATCAGACATGGCTCTTACAGCATCTACGCGCTCTGTATCTCGTCTAACCCCAGAGCTATCGCGCTTGCCTCTCAATTCAGGCAATCTGGATAATACCTCTGACAGGGTATTATTCATGATTGCAGCCATGTCCTGCAAAGTAATCGCTATGGGCGTCCCTGATGTACTTGGCGCCATATTAGCGTGCGTTCCTTGAGCGGGAGGCGAAGGGTCCAACACGTGGGGAGAGTTAGTCGGCATAACTTCCCCCTCGACAGACCCCTCTGGTGACAATTCTTTTATAGATAAAGACTGATCTTTACTGTTTAAGGTGAAATCAATACATTTAGTACACATTCTCCTATGGGGCCTCTACCATGGCTTTTAAAACATAATGAACAAGTATACTCTGTTTCAGACATGTTTGTACAGACTAGCAATGAGACTAGCAAGCTTGGAAAACACTTTAAAGCAAGTTAACAAGCAATATAAAAAACGTTACTGTGCCTTTAAGAGAAACAAAATTTGAAATAACAGTGAAAAAATGCAGTTACACTAACGAAATTTTTACAGTGTATGTAAGTTAGCAGAGCATTGCACCCACTTGCAAATGGATGATTAACCCCTTAATACCAAAAACGGAATAATAAATGACAAAAACGTTTTTAAACACAGTCACAACAACTGCCACAGTCTACTGTGGTTGTTACCCTCCTCAAACACGACTTTTGAAGCCTTTTGAGCCCTTCAGAGATGTCCTGTATCATGCAGAAGGAAGCTGAGTGTCTCAGTCTGTAATTCTATCTGTGCAGAAAAGCGCTAAAATAGGCCCCTCCCACTCATATTACAACAGTGGAAAGCCTCAGGAAACTGTTTCTAGGCAAAATCAAGCCAGCCATGTGGAAAAAAACTAGGCCCCAATAAGTTTTGTCACCAAACATATATAAAAACGATTAACATGCCAGCAAACGTTTTATATTACATTTTTATAAGAGTATGTATCTCAGTTAATAAGCCTGATACCAGTTGCTATCACTGCATTTAAGGCTTAACTTACATTAATCCGGTATCAGCAGCATTTTTCTAGAAAATTCCATCCCTAGAAATATGTTAACTGCACATACCTTATTGCAGGAAAACCTGCACGCCTTTCCCCCTCTGAAGTTACCTCACTCCTCAGAATATGTGAGAACGGCAGTGGATCTTAGTTACTTCTGCTAAGATCATAGAAATCACAGGCAGATTCTTCTTCTAATGCTGCCTGAGATGAAACAGTACACTCCGGTGCCATTTAAAAATAACAAACTTTTGATTGAAGTTAAAAAACTAACTATAATACACCACTCTCCTCTTACTACGTCCATCTTTGTTGAGAGTTGCAAGAGAATGACTGGATATGGCAGTGAGGGGAGGAGCTATATAGTAGCTCTGCTGTGGGTGATCCTCTTGCAACTTCCTGTTGGGAAGGAGAATATCCCACAAGTAATGGATGATCCGTGGACTGGATACACTTAACAAGAGAAAAATATATAGTTTTGAGAGGTAAATAAAAATAAAAATAAAACAAGGCTCTATTTCTGTTTAAATGTAGAAATAGCAAAAATGTTAAAAATTCTCCAGTATTTTGAGAACATTTTTCTCTAATATTTCCAGTCCTTAAAGGGTTAACCTCTATAAAGTAATGAGCACCGTCATGTGAAAACTAGGTATACACCTTCTACGAAACCCAGCACTACGAGTCCAGCCCTTGTCAGCTTGTCAGTTTTAAAATAGTGAGACATGACCAAAAGACAATATAGTCTTTATAAATTCTGCAATTTTATCCGAGGTTAACTTGAAAACCCGATAACAGCTTATGGTCAGCCACTCATTCTGCCTGAGAAGATTCTGAGATGCCTCTAAATCTATCCTGCAAGACTACATTTTTAGATAGATGGGAATATTCTACACGTACAAATAATGACATTCACCATGTTTCATTTAACTTTTATGGAAACAGTGTAAAAACAGTATTGGGTGTCCACTCAGGCCAACAGTCCAACTTCACACACACAAAAACAGGACTGTTGGCCTGAGTATACACCCAATACTGTTTCCAGAAAAAATGATATGTTACTACCAAGATTTTTTTTCGCGACCCCATTTTTGTTTTGATTAAATTCCTTATGGTGTATTTGTGAAACTTCATCTCTAGATATTGAGGTCATCAGCGTTTCAGACAACACTTACTGGATATGCTGTATGGCAGCTGCGGCCTACACAGGCGAGTAAGGATTGGATCTTTCTATAACAAGCTCAATGATAATTAAAACATATACTATACTGTATTTGATTAAGTTTTTAACATATATATATATATATATATCTTTGGGTTAATAAGCACTCTCACCAAACTGGTCAGGTAGGCACCAGGGTGCAAAAATAGGAATAATAGACTAGCAAGAAAAAAACACTCTCTGGTTTTGTAAAACAAATAGTATATTTAACTAGCGTGACAGTTCGAGGTATTCACCCCTTCCTCAGACAAATACAAAGTGAGCAGTGAAAATATTTATACAGGTACAAAGTCAAAAACCCCTCCCCTCAATAGTGCAACAAATCACATACAAATCACATACAAAGCAAAAGAAAAGTAACAGTGTACACATTCGTATTCAACACTGTTTGCAGCACGCGTATATTCAACAGGGCAATCAAACAGGCACATACGTGGGCCATAGGAGGCGGGCCACCAAAACATATAAAAAATAGAAAAAGAGTCCCAACTGGACTATGGAATAAACTGCCCCACTAAGGTTTCACCGGATTGGAAATAAACTTATTGCTGCCCTCAGGGAAACGTCGAGTGATACAAGCCACTAAGTATATTCAAGTGTCCAATCCCAGAAAACAGCACTAACACTATATGTGCTTCCGTTCAGTCTTGTACAAATATCAGTACCCGATAAGCTTATCTTAGGAGAAATTAAGCATTATACCAAACAGCCAATGTGGTTTGTATATCCTATGAAATAACAGAAAACAGGAGCGCTAAAAAGCTAAAGGTGACTCTAAACGTGAATAGGTCTTTTCAGGAGTTTGGTGTATCACCCTGCGCTCATATTTAACCTTTATTTTATATGGTTTGTATATCCCTTTGCGAACACACAGTGACAGGTAAACAGCAGCCCCAGTGTCTTATGTACAAATAGATTGTAAAGGCTCCTTCGTGTGTACCCAAGCAGTCAGTATAACAAGTTCAACTTAGGTTATCTTTAAAACTCCTTTCTCAAGGATGCTAAAAACTCTCACCGGCTAGAAGTTGTGCTCTCCCAGGCTCCAGCCTGTCCACCGTCTGCGGATCGAGTGTTCAGTGTTCACACAGCCGGGCGTTCTCCGATTGCAAGGAAACACGTGTGCTATCCTTCCGTCACTCTGATTGGTCCGCACGAAGTGACGTATCCTGCATGTCACTCCTGCATCTGTAATCCGATTATCAGGTAGGGAAATCCGAAACCCCCAGACCGCTCTATCGTGTACTGTGTATAAGCGGCTCCACTAAAGACAATTAGCTTTTGAAATAGATCTCACTTCCTCAGGGCAGCTCCGGTGGGCAATGCAGCAAGGTGCCGGCTTGTGGCAAAAGATTACAAGCCAAAACAGTCTTTTTTGGGGGGTTACCCCACACTCTTTGTACATCTTTTAATGATAACTAATAAAGTTTAATGTTTTTTTTTATATAATAACTTAGTTGCTTGGCGTATTTTTCTGTTTTTTTTGGCACCAAAACGTATAGTCAAATGACACAATGTGGGGTGGGGGGGGGGTGCAAACCAACCCAGCTGCTGATTGGTTCATAGGCAACCAATAGGTATATGCCAGCGGATAGCTAAAATGTGTGTCGCGGTCAGGCTATAAGAAATAGCGACCGCAATCAAAATCTAGTACACATAGGCTATATATATATATACAGGGAGTGCAGAATTATTAGGCAAATTAGTATTTTGACCACATCATTCTCTTTATGCATGTTGTCTTACTCCAAGCTGTATAGGCTCGAAAGCCTACTACCAATTAAGCATATTAGGGGATGTGCATCTCTGTAATGAGAAGGGGTGTGGTCTAATGACATCAACACCCTATATCAGGTGTGCATAATTATTAGGCAAGTTCCTTTCCTTTGGCAAAATGGGTCAAAAGAAGGACTTGACAGGCTCAGAAAAGTAAAAAATAGTGAGATATCTTGCAGAGGGATACAGCACTCTTAAAATTGCAAAGCTTCTGAAGCGTGATCATCGAACAATCAAGCGTTTCATTCAAAATAGTCAACAGGGTCGCAAGAAGCGTGTGGTAAAACCAAGGCGCAAAATAACTGCCCATGAACTGAGAAAAGTCAAACGTGCAGCTGCCAAGATGCCACTTGCCACCAGTTTGGCCATATTTCAGAGCTGCAACATCACTGGAGTGCCCAAAAGCACAAGGTAGTGCAATACTCAGAGACATGGCCAAGGTAAGAAAGGCTGAAAGACGACCACCACTGAACAAGACACACAAGCTGAAACGTCAAGACTGGGCCAAGAAATATCTCAAGACTGATTTTTCTAAGGTTTTATGGACTGATGAAATGAGAGTGAGTCTTGATGGGCCAGATGGATGGGCCCGTGGCTGGATTGGTAAAGGGCAGAGAGCTCCAGTCCGACTCAGACGCCAGCAAGGTGGAGGTGCAGTACTGGTTTGGGCTGGTATCATCAAAGATGAGCTTGTGGGGCCTTTTCGGGTTGAGGATGGAGTCAAGCTCAACTCCCAGTCCTACTGCCAGTTTCTGGAAGACACCTTCTTCAAGCAGTGGTACAGGAAGAAGTCTGCATCCTTCAAGAAAAACATGATTTTCATGCAGGACAATGCTCCATCACACGCGTCCAAGTACTCCACAGCGTGGCTGGCAAGAAAGGGTATAAAAGAAGAAAATCTAATGACATGGCCTCCTTGTTCACCTGATCTGAACCCCATTGAGAACCTGTGGTCCATCATCAAATGTGAGATTTACAAGGAGGGAAGACAGTACACCTCTCTGAACAGTGTCTGGGAGGCTGTGGTTGCTGCTGCACGCAATGTTGATGGTGAACAGATCAAAACACTGACAGAATCCATGGATGGCAGGCTTTTGAGTGTCCTTGCAAAGAAAGGTGGCTATATTGGTCACTGATTTGTTTTTGTTTTGTTTTTGAATGTCAGAAATGTATATTTGTGAATGTTGAGATGTTATATTGGTTTCACTGGTAAAAATAAATAATTGAAATGGGTATATATTTGTTTTTTGTTAAGTTGCCTAATAATTATGCACAGTAATAGTCACCTGCACACACAGATATCCCCCCTAAAATAGCTAAAACTAAAAACAAACTAAAAACTACTTCCAAAAATATTCAGCTTTGATATTAATGAGTTTTTTGGGTTCATTGAGAACATGGTTGTTGTTCAATAATAAAATTAATCCTCAAAAATACAACTTGCCTAATAATTCTGCACTCCCTGAATATATATATATATATATATATATATATATATATATATCAATCTACCACCCCCAAACTAGACTATGCCAGATGCTACTAATGCTACTAATGCACGTATGTGTCAGGTCCCTTATATAGATATTAAGTACATAGTCAAAGTACAATGTGCATTTACGAAAAACACCATACACAAATATACTTATGTAATTCATGTTCTAGTACAGGATATAATCTAAATGGAACAATCATAAATTAGAGAAAACAATGCCAATCAATATTTACATTTTGGCCTCCACTTGTAGGAGTTTCTTCTTTCTGTCACGCCCTCGTTTAAGGGGTGGGACATGGTCAATTAATGTGAAACGCAAATCCTTAACAGTGTGTTTGGCCTCCAAAAAGTGTCTGGCTACTGGTTGGTCTGTCTTTCAAGTGTCCAGGGCAGATCTAATAGCACTCCTGTGGTTTGCCATCCATTTCTTGATGTCATCAACAGTTTTACTTACATAGAATTTGGCACAATTGCAACTCAATAGGTAGATAACAAATTTGGTGTTGCAAGTCAAGTAGTGCCGAATCTGGTACCTCTTGTTGGTATGCGGGTGTCTGAATGTAAGCCCCTGTACAATGGCGTGACATGTAACACAACTTGGACATCTGATAGATCCCATCTTCCTTGATTTTAGCCATGTTTCTTGCTTTTAGCAGTGTGTAGGATCTGTAAGCATAAGTACATCCTTTAAGTTACCTGCCCATTTGTATGACATTCTTGGTGAGTCAAGTGATGCAAAGGGTAGGGTGGGTTCAGACTGTACTATCCACCATTTGTCACATAGGCTCTTGGCAGTGACTTGAATGTCGGTCCATAGGTTGATGCGAAGGTTAGTCGCTGTTTAATGTCCTCTTTATTATGGTAGGCACCAGGGTGAAAAAATAGGAATAATAGACTAACAAGAAATAAGCACTCTCTGGTTTTCTAAAAGAAATAGTATATTTAATTAGAGTGATATTCACCACTTCCTCAGACAAATACAAAGTGAGCAGTGAAAATATTTATACAGATACAACTGTCTTAAATTTAAGGGTGGGGACATGGACTTACCATATCCGTAAATAAATAAATTTATCAGGTAAGCATACATTTTCTTTTCTTTCCAAAGATATGGTGAGTCCACAACGTCATCATTTACTAGTGGGAACCAATATCCAAGCTAGAGGACACAGATGACTGGGGAGGGAAAACAAGACAGGCAGACCTAAACAGAAGACATCACAGCTTGAAGAACCTTTCTCCCAAAAGAAGCCTCAGCTGAGGCAAAAGCATCAAATTTGTAAAATTTTGAAAAAGTATGTAGAGAAGACCAAGTTGCAGCCTTGCAAATCTTTTCCACAGAAGCTTCAATTTTTGAAAGCCAAGGAAGAGGAAACAGCCCTCATGAAATGATCTGTAATTTTCTCAGGAGGCTGCTAAACAGTGGTTTCATAAGCCAAACAAATAATACTTCTCAACAAGATGGGAATAGAAGTAGCAGTAGCCTTCTGACCATTACACTTTCCAGAGAAACAAACAAACAGGGCAGAAGACTGGCAAAAATCCTTAGTAGCCTGTAGATAGAATATTAGAGTGCGCACAACATCCAAGATGTGCAACAGATGTTCCTCATGAGAAGAAGGATTAGGACATAGAGAAAGAACAAGAATTTCCTGATTAATATTTCTATCAGAAACCACTTAAAAAGAAATCCTAATTTAGTCCGTAGGACCGCCTTATCCCCATGAAAGATAAAGTAAGGCGAATCGCACTGCAAAGCTGAGAGTTTCAAAACTCTCCGAGCAGAAGAGATAGCCAAACCTTCCAAGATAATAACTTAATATTTATGGAATGCAAAGACTCAAACAAAGCCTGCTGAAAAACTCTTAAGAACAATATTAAAGCTCAAAAAAGGAGCAACAGACTTAAACACCGGCCTGATTCTGACCAGGTCCTGACAAAAGGATTGAACACCTGGTACATCCGCCAGACGTTTGTGAAACAAAACAGACAATGCAGAAATCTGACCTTTCAGAGTGCTAAACCTTTCTCCAGACTTTCCTGGAGAAAATACAAATCCTAGGAATCCTAACTCTACTCTAAGAGTAGCCTTTGGATTCACACCAATAAAGGTACTTACATCATACCTTATGATAAATCTTTCTAGTAACAGGCTTGTGAGCCTGAATCATGGTCTCAATGACCGACTCAGAAAGCCTCGCTTAGACAGAACTAAGCGTTCAATCTACAAGCAGACAGCAACAGAGAAAATGAGATTTGGATAAAGGAAAGGAGTCTGAGTTAGAAGGTCCTTCCTCAGGGACAACCTCCAAGATAGAATAAATTACATCTCCACTAGGTCTGCATACCAGCGACCATGCAGGAACTATTAAAATTACAGATGCTCTCTCCCATTGAGCTAAGCAATGACTCGTGGAAGGAGAGCAAACTGAGGAAACAAGTATGACAGACTGAAAACCCAAGCAAAAGCCAGAGAATCTATCAGGGCAGCCTGTTGATCTCTTGACCTTTAAACATACCTTGAAAGCTTGGCAAACTGACATCTGATCCAACTCCAGCACCCCCATTTGAGGGTTACCTGGAGAACACCTCTGGGAGGAGCGCCCACTGTCCCAAAATGAAATGTCTGACTGCTCAAGAAGTCTGCTCCAAGTATCCACTCCTGGAAGTTGATAGTAGATAGACAGCAATTGTGAGTGTCTGCCCACTGAGCAATCCACGCAACCTCCATCATGGTTAAGGAACTCCAGGTTCCTCCCAGGTGGTTGATGTAAACCACTAAGGTGAAACTGTTTAACTAGAACCTGATAACCCCGACTAAAGACAACTGAGGCCAAGTAATCGGAGCATTGTAGATCGCTCTCAACTCCAAGATGGTTATAGGGAGAGCAGACTCCTCCCGAGTCCATAGTCCCCAGCCCAACAGGCTGGTGTCCGTGATCACTATTACCCATGAAGGTCTCCGGAAACATGTGCCCTGAGACAGATGGTCCTGAGAAAACCACCATGGGAGAAAATCCCATGTCGATCTAGATCTATCCTCCGAAAAAGATCCACATGATCCCCGTTCCACAATCTGGGCATGCATAACAGCAGAACTCTCAGATGGAATCGAACCAAAGGAATGATGTTTCAATGAAGCAACCATCAAACCAATTACCTCCATACATTGCGTCACTGGAGGCCGAACAGTAGACTGCAGAGAGAGGCAAGGGAAATGAATCTTTGATTTTCTGACCTCTGTAAGACTTATTTCCAGTGATAGGCAAACTATTATGGTCCCTAAGAAAACTACCCCTGTAACTGGAACAATTGAACTTATTTCCAGATTCCCTTCCCATCGGTGGGGACAAAGAAAGATAACAAGATCTCTGTATGAGAGTTTTCTTGTTTAAAAGATGGCGCCTGAACCAGTATGACATCCAGGAAAGGCACCACAAAAATTCCCCCGAAACCTCATCATTGCCAAAAATAGTCCCCTCTGGAAGCTGTGTCACGGCCAAAGGGAAGAGCCACAAACTAAAAAAGTTTGACAGAAAATCAATTCACAGGAACATAAAACTACATGTCCTCCAGGTCTATGGTCATCATGAACTAACCCTCTTGGACCAAAGGAAAATTTGAACCAATGGTTTCCATTTTAAAGGACTGTACCCTGAGAAAGCTTGTTGAGACACTTTAGGTCTAGAATAGGACGAAAAATGTCCTCTTATTCGGGAACCATGAACAGGAATGAATATAATCCTAGACCCTGTTCCCATATAGAAACTGGAGCTATAACTTACAGAGAAGAGAGGTCCCAAACGCACTTCAAAAATGCCACACAGTTATCTGGTCTGCAGATAAATTTGAGAGGAGGAACCTGCCTCTGGGAGAAAAGTTATGAATTCTATTTAGTAACCCTGAGATACTATGTCCGCAGCCTATCTGGGACATCTCGTATCCATGTTTAAAGACAAGCAGAAAGATTCAGCCCCCCTCTGGGTCCAATCCTGGATTGGGGGCAAACTCTTTCGGTCTGATCATCTTGTCTTGTGGTAGAAAAAAACCTTTTCCACCCGTATATCAGAAATATTTCTGTCAGATCAGAACTAAACAAAGTCTGCCCCTTGTCAGGAAGCTCCAGAAGTTTGTACTCAGGGGGAAAAAAATCAAGAATATAGTCACAATGCCCCACGGGCTAGCACAGCAAAGCCAGATATCTTAGCTCCCGGCTTAAAAACTGGCATGGTAGCAGCAGAAATAAAATAATTTGTTTGCTTAAGAGCCTTAATTCTGTTCTGGATCTCCTCCAAAGGCGTCCCTACCAAAATGGAATCAGACAAGGCGTTGCACCAATAAGATGCCGCTCTTGACACAGTGGCAATACAAATTTTCATGTAAGCCTCCAGCTTAGCCCATTGATCCTCAAAAGAGCAGCTATCCTCTCTAGAGATCGTAGTTCTCTTAGCCAGAGTAGAATTGTCCCCTACTACTTTAGGCACCGTGCACCATGATATTTAATGGAGACAGCGATAGGAAACAACTTTTTAAAGACAGGAGATGGGGAAAAAGGAATCCCTGACTTTTCCCATTCTTCAGAAAAATATCCTAGCACGGTCTGGAACAGGAAAAACTTCCACAGAGGAATCCTAGTATTTATAAAGTTTACTAGATTCTTTAGGTTTGACAATGACAGGCATATCGGAGTCATCCCAAAGTAGCCAAAACCTCCTTTAAAATAAGTGATAGTGTATAATTAGTGCGCCAACGGTCTGATAAACTACTGTCTATATGACAGTGAAACAAAATCACAGTGTTATAAAAAATCTAAATAGATAACTATCAAATACAAATCGTTATAAAAAAATCCCGATCATATTTGGAAACAAATGAATTATTCCCAAATGGTGATAGTGATAACGTGATACAGTGTTGTCTTAGCAGCGACCACCCTAAATTATAAAGGTAATCAAACTGCAAGGCACTATAGGTGATAAGCACAGCAATGTGGTAGAATCATTAAATGATATAGTGAAATAGTCCCAGTAATCAAAGTTCAAAATGTTACTTAAATGGTGGGCGTAATGTCCAAATCACAGTAGGCAGGCTCTTCTCCAAAAGATCCCTGTTGGTGACCCAGGGGTGGATACTATATAGAAAAAAAGATAAAAGAAGGCGCCAACATAGTGCGGTTACCAATGGGATGGGACACGCTTAGCAAATATACCAAATACTCACAGGATGAAAGACACTTGAGAAGTGTCACAGGTGCCTCCTGGACTCTCTGAGTTGTCCAGCTAACTCCCACTCCACTGTGGTGGTAAGGTTCCGCTTGTCTCTGTCAATTTGGATGGCTCCGCTGGTGGTCCTGGCTCCCAGCCAATGTTCCAAAAGGACTCTCTTGCGGTTTCCCCAAATCCAGTTATCCAATTGAGATCCGTGCTCTCCGGTGGGGAGTAATACAGCAAGGCTAAAAGTGGTTTGTATAGTGGTGACAAACTACAATATTGCCAATAAAGATGTCAAGAAGAGAAAGTTTGTGGCTGCAGTTATAAAATCAATAAGACTTTATTTACACAACGTTTCTCGGTCTGTACGTGACCGTTTCCTCAGGTGCATAAGTGTATAATGAAACACATGAAAACCACGAACTTATAACAAATAGTACAGCGTCTCCAAATGCATACTGCGCATGTACGTGGGTGTGTCCCCATGCTGGGAGTTCCATTGGCGTAAACTATCCAATAAGGTGCTTGTAATTACACACCTCCAAAATTACGAGTGTAGTGGGGAATTACTCAGTGCGGTATTAACAGATGGCTCGCACAGTTTAAAATACCGCAATGGGCTCTGATAATCTAAAAATCTAATGATTGATAAAGTGCATTATAAAATAGTATATAAAAATATAAAAACATATCTATAAAATATAAATGTATATAAACTACCAGATCGGGCACACCCATTGGCTTAGTACACAAAAATTCTATTACTAACGTTTATGAAGTCATTAACTCTTCACATATTCAGTTCACATACAGATTGTAGATTTCATATATAAAAGATCTTACAAGTGAAATGCAAACTATGAACAATATAACCTATAAGTAAAAAATATTGGAAATATATAATTCATCTCCCCAATGATATGGTTGATTCCACAATTGCACTAGTAAAAATGAATATTAAACCACAGTGTTGGATAAATCCAAATCAATTAACGTAATCAGAGAGAAAATTTCTCAACAATAGACAGAGTTATTAATGAATTAACCTCTCTAGGATAGATGCAAAGGACTTAGAACCACGTCCAACCTGACTGTCTAATTGTCAGGAGTAATAATAAATATGATAGCTCATCTATAGATATTATTCATAATGTGTCTATATTTAAATAGGGTACCTAGACTGAAACTATTTAAACTTACATTGATGTGCATAACGTGACATACATATATAAAAAAGTAAAAATAATAATAGAAATGATAACGATATAATATATATCAAAGTACATTACATTATGAAACCAAATATACATGTGGATGCTGTCAGGAGTCAGGAACAGAGCCCTACATATCTAGATAACAAATAACCTAGGATTTAGGATTGTATATATTCAGATTTACTATATGTGGACTATAGTGTGATCAATTAAAGATGTTCAGTAATACTCATAATAGAGTGCTTATAATTTTAGTAAAATTGTTTAGCTAGCATATACCTTCTGTTTTGGATGAAAAAGGTCAAATTCAGGCTAGATAGTAATCTCACATCAATGAAAATGGATATAGACAATAGAGTTCTAATGTATCTAACAGTGTAATATTATCAGTGGGGGGCCTATATACGAGGGTTGGTGTTTGGGGCCTAAATTAAACTAAATACAGAGAGACTAATAGTGGATCAATTAGTTGAAGGCAGCCATATCAATATTAGCGTTTAGGCCACCAGGAGACAGGGTGCGCATCTTCCAGATCCAAAAAGTCTCCCTTTGTCTTAAATGCAAATATCTGTTCCTGCCCCATTTGGGGTTCACTTGTTCTAGAGGGAATATGCTAAACACATTAGATGTATTAGTATGGCATGTATTGGCATGCCTAGGGACACTATGATTGGCAATGTTTTTACTAATATTCCTTAGATGTTCACCCCATCTTTTTTTGAGGGGTCTCGAGGTCCTACCCACGTACTGGACCCCACAGCTGCATTCTAACAAATAAACTACAAAGGCCGAATCACATGTGAAGTGTGTTTTAATATAAAATTTTTCCTTACTGATATAAGATACAAATTCAGTTCTCTTGCTATTGGTGTATTGGCATAATCCACAGTTAGCTCTATTACATTTAAAAAAACCTGGTTTGTCTAGGATCTTATTGCCTCTTATACTACTTAATTTACTCGTCAGTAATCTTTTCTTCATTACTATTTTACTCGGGGCTAGTAAATTTTTTAACGTGGGAGCTCGTCTAAAAGTACAGACAGGTGTATTTCCTATACTCCCCCTCAGCAAAGGGTCCCCTGTCAAAATGTGCCAGTGTTTACCTAAAATATTTTTAATCTTATTATGGTTGTTATTGAATTGTGTTATAAATCTGACTTTCCCACTCCCTTTAGTAGATCCTCCAATAGGTATAGTCTCCTTATTCTTGACAAAGAAATCTTCTCTGCATTTATTTCTTGCTCTCTTGTAGCTAGTCTCAATAAGGTCTGTGGGGTAGTGTTTCTCAACAAACCTTTTCTTTAAAATATTAGCTTGTATATCATAACTGTCTAAATCTGTGCAATTCCTGCGAATTCTACAGAATTGGTTGTAAGGGATATTGTTCTTCCAAGGTAAGTGGTGGTTGCTTTTATAGTTCAAATAACTGTTAGCATCCACCGACTTAAAAAAAGGTTTTGGTAGAGATGTTACCTACACTGTCCCATGTTAAAATGAGATCCAGAAATTCTATACTAATCACATCTATTTTAGAGGTGAATTCCAGGCCTAATGAATTATTATTTAAACTATCCACAAATTTCTGAGCCAATGAAATATCCCCCTCCCAGATGAACAAAAGGTCATCTATGAAACGGCCATAGAAGACCAGTTTAGCCCCATATGAGGAAGGATATATATATTGTTCCTCAAAATATCCCATAAAGAGATTAGCAAAACTGGGGGCGAACCTGGTCCCCATGGCCGTTCCCCTAATCTGCAGGTAGAATTTCTCCTGATATACAAAGTAGTTGTTTTTTAATACAAAAGATATACATTCCAATAGAAAATCTCTTTGCTTGACTGGCATGTAGATGTCTCTCTCCAAATAATATTGGATGGCTTGAATTCCCAGATGGTGTGCAATATTAGAATATAGGGCAGAGACATCACAGGTCAGCCATACCAAGTTTCTCCCCTCTTTATTTATGTGGGATAACTTATATATTAAGTCTGGTGTGTCTTTTATGTAGGATTTTAAAGTAATCACAGATTTTTTTAAAAAGGAATCCACATATTCGGATAAATTACAGGTTAGATTATCGATTCCTGATATAATGGGCCTCCCCGGAGGGTCCACCATACTCTTGTGAATCTTTGGGAGGTGATAGTAATATGCCAAATTGGGTGCATAGGGTATTAGATAGTCTCTCTCTTTCTTTGTAAGTATTCCCTCTAACCAGCCCGCATCAACCATTTTGATCAAATTAGTTAGAAATTTTGCTGTGGGATTGAATGTTAATAATTTATAATATTCTGTGTCTAAAAGTATACGATCAGCTTCTTTGATATAATCTTTAATATTCTGGATTACTATCCCCCCTCCCTTGTCCGCTTGTCTAATTGCCAAATTTTTGTTGGCTGCTAGTCTAGATAAAGCTGTTAGTTCATAAGTATTCAAATTAGGATTCTTAATATTTTTTTCAGAAAGTTTGCCAAATTCTTCCAGAACTAGATTTTGAAATATTTCTAGACTAGTTCCTGTGCAAGGGGGATTAAAGTTGGATTTAGGGGTCAAATCAGAATGTAAATAATTCTCAAATAATTCATCACATAATGTCTCAGGCTCAAAATAGATAATATCTGTCAAAGGCCTTTCTGTCATTTCATTCGTTAGAATTGGTGCATGGCCAGTACCTTTAAGCTTCTTGTCACAGAAATATCTTTGAATCGACAATTTTCGCACAAATTTGTTTAAATCTACAAATAATTCGAACAAATTGTGATTTTTAGAAGGACAGAAAGAGAGCCCTCTATTCAATACTCCCACCTCCTCATTGGTTAAAACATGGTCAGATAAATTAAAGATGTTCTCCCTCATTCGTTTAAATTTCTCCTTTTGGGATGACTTAGCTCTCCCTCTGCTGCCACGTTGGCGTATGATCTTTTTTTCGGGGTAGTTGTTGCAATCTCTCTTTCTGGGCCTCTCTCTAGCTGTTTTAATCGTATCGGTGTGTGTCTTACCTGCGGGGAGTTGTAGGGTAATCTCTGTGCCTGATGAAAAACCTGCGGGCTACTCATGGGTTCCCTCTCTTGTCTTTGTGTAAAATTACTATTGTTTGTCATATGGCTTCTAGCTTCATTATGATGGTTATTTCTAGGTGTATATGTGTTCGGATCCCTTATATTATCTGAGAATCGATGAGATCTATATTGTTGGTGACCAAATTCATTTTGGTGATCCCTATTAGACCAATGTCTCCAATCTCTATTAAACTCGTTTTTAGGCGTATAATTATAGTTGTGTTTATAACTATAGTTATAATTGTCATCTCCTCTCTCTTGGTGGGAGGCTTGATTCCCATAGTTGGATGAATGATTACTATTACCCAATAAATGATTAGATGTATAATTGCTATTGCTAGCAGAATTCCTTCTATTTCTATTAGAATTATTATTCCTAAATTGGACATTTTTCTTTTTGTCCTTGGGTTTTTTGTAGTCAACTTTAACTAAGGTCTCTGGTCCAATTACATTAGAGACAGGCCCCTGGTTATCAGAATCTTCTACTTTATTCCTAGAGTGTGAGTCATATACTCTATCCTCTAGATAGTCTTGTTCATCCCTCGCTAACTTTTTAATTTTGGTGGATATAATTTTCTTTTGAAACACATCAGATTTCTCCTGTACCTCTTGAGTAAATTTAGCATAATCTGTATTAGACTCAAACTTAAGTAAACAATTTTGGATTTCCTCTATCTCTGTCTCTACTTTATTCAAAAGGGTCTCCTTTAACAATTCACAAAGGTGTTCAGGCTTAAATCTGAAGGTTACTACTTCAGCATCAGATGAAGGGATTATACAGGGAGTGCAGAATTATTAGGCAAGTTGTATTTTTGAGGATTAATTTTATTATTGAACAACAACCGTGTTCTCAATGAACCCAAAAAACTCATTAATATCAAAGCTGAATAGTTTTGGAAGTAGTTTTTAGTTTGTTTTTAGTTATAGCTATATTAGGGGGATATCTGTGTGTGCAGGTGACTATTACTGTGCATAATTATTAGGCAACTTAACAAAAAACAAATATATACCCATTTCAATTATTTATTTTTACCAGTGAAACCAATATAACATCTCAACATTCACAAATATACATTTCTGACATTCAAAAACAAAACAAAAACAAATCAGTGACCAATATAGCCACCTTTCTTTGCAAGGACATTCAAAAGCCTGCCATCCATGGATTCTGTCAGTGTTTTGATCTGTTCACCCTCAACATTGCGTGCAGCAGCAACCACAGCCTCCCAGACACTGTTCAGAGAGGTGTACTGTTTTCCCTCCTTGTAAATCTCACATTTGATGATGGAACACAGGTTCTCAATGGGGTTCAGATCAGGTGAACAAGGAGGCCATGTCATTAGATTTTCTTCTTTTATACCCTTTCTTGCCAGCCACGCTGTGGAGTATTTGGACGCGTGTGATGGAGCATTGTCCTGCATGAAAATCATGTTTTTCTTGAAGAATGCAGACTTCTTCCTGTACCACTGCTTGAAGAAGGTGTCTTCCAGAAACTGGCAGTAGGACTGGGAGCTGAACTTGACTCCATCCTCAACCCGAAAAGGCCCCACAAGCTCATCTTTGATGATACCAGCCCAAACCAGTACTCCACCTCCACCTTGCTGGCGTCTGAGTCGGACTGGAGCTCTCTGCCCTTTACCAATCCAGCCATGGGCCCATCCATCTGGCCCATCAAGACTCACTCTCATTTCATCAGTCCATAAAACCTTAGAAAAATCAGTCTTGAGATATTTCTTAGCCCAGTCTTGACGTTTCAGCTTGTGTGTCTTGTTCAGTGGTGGTCGTCTTTCAGCCTTTCTTACCTTGGCCATGTCTCTGAGTATTGCACACCTTGTGCTTTTGGGCACTCCAGTGATGTTGCAGCTCTGAAATATGGCCAAACTGGTAGCAAGTGGCATCTTGGCAGCTGCACGCTTGACTTTTCTCAGTTCATGGACAGTTATTTTGCGCCTTGGTTTTTCCACACGCTTCTTGCGACCCTGTTGACTATTTTGAAATGAAACGCTTGATTGTTCGATGATCACGCTTCAGAAGCTTTGCAATTTTAAGAGTGCTGCATCCCTCTGCAAGATATCTCACTATTTTTGACTTTTCTGAGCCTGTCAAGTCCTTCTTTTGACCCATTTTGCCAAAGGAAAGGAAGTTGCCTAATAATTATGCACACCTGATATAGGGTGTTGATGTCATTAGACCACACCCCTTCTCATTACAGAGATGCTCATCCCCTAATATGCTTAATTGGTAGTAGGCTTTCGAGCCTATACAGCTTGGAGTAAGACAACATGCATAAAGAGGATGATGTGGTCAAAATACTCATTTGCCTAATAATTCTGCACCTGTACTGTATAAATCTGAGATTTTATCCTCAGGGGATACCGGCATATTTATGAGGAAGGACAACCTGTGTAGCATTAGATGAGACAGAAACCTTACTATCTGAATCTTTCATGTTCCTCTTGGGTCTTCCCATAACCTAGCAAAAGCAGATAATGCAGCAGATACCGCTGAAGATATCTGTGCAACAATTTCTGCAGGCAAACAAACTCCTCCAGGAGATTAAAAGGAACTGCAGGGCACTGCATGTGATGCCATTGAGGCTTGGGACGTTTAAGAAGAATGCCGTGGCATCGCCTGAACAACACCAACCTTAGAGACATTGGGGTCAGCGGCAATAACTTATCTCTGCCTGAGAAAAAGTCACGCTAAGTAAGCACAGAAAAGCATAATTAAACAATTGTGCTTCAATACATAACAGACAAGCGAACAAACACAGAAACTTCCATGTCCTTAGATCATAATAAAAATGGGAAAAATAAAATTCTTTATTTAACATTTCCAAATGAAGAATGTAAATTTGTTATGTACTGTGACTGTTTGGAATGCTACTGAGAAAAAAAAACATAGTACTAAGCTAGGGAGCAAATAAATAATCTCTACACCTTAGTTATTGCGAGAATTTGCACATAGGACATAAACATTTTCTAAAAAAACTGTCTGCAGATTGCATACATTTTTTTATTTAAACATAAAAAAAAAATCATATGTGATGAACTGCTTTAAAGCTCGATAGGGCATCTCTGATTCATCAGCCTGACTGAAGACCTGACAATTGATCAGAAGGAATTGCCTATGAAGCACGGCAGAACTGCTGCTGATCGCTAAACTGCAGTTAACTATCATGCCAGACATATCAGAGAGACGTCATTCTTTAGCTGACACAGCTAGACTCTAAAGCAGAGAAAACGGGTTACGTGACCCGCCGACCAGAAAAGGCGCCGCCTACAAGCGCACGCTTCTAAGCATGCCCTCTCTGTCTCTTCCTGCCCTGAAGCAAAAAAAAATAATGGCGGACACCCGAAGAGACTTCCTAACACTCGGTACTAGCAAGAAAGTCCCTAGAGGACACGGCGGTCCAACACACAAACATAGATCTTTTAAACACACTCAAAGTGCAATAAAGATTCCAGCTCATATAATAAATAGTGCATGAAACGCTTCCCAAAAACAATAGTGCATTAAACATTCTGCGTGTGAGACATGTACTTCATAGTAGAGCAGCAACAAGTTAAGTCACCCTAAGAATGAAATGTGCTGTCATTATAAGCTTGCAAGCTGAACCCAGACATAATAAAAAGGTTTATACTGAAAATACCATTAAGGTAACAAACCCCTGTCTCCTGTCACAGCAGTGCCTGCTCCCTGCCTGTCAATATCCTGATACAGGATACATGCGTCCCAGAGCATATTTCAGCTTAATTAGTGCACAGTCTCCCATACCCAGATGACAAAAGGCACTTACCAGCAATCTGGCCGTTCAGCAGGAGGACAGTTTACATGGTATGAGAGGACACATACTCCTCACAGAGACCTGTAGAAGAGAAAGAACAGAGTAAACCTACTTTGGCTTTCTATACCATGGGCAGCAAAAATGTTAGGAAAACGCAGCAAGGCCCACCTTACAAGTTCCTAACTGCTTTAAAGCCACCACTACCCCACTGAAGAGATTAACATGGTCTATGGCTAAACCCAATTCTTGAAAAAAGGGAAGAACAGAGTAAACTTCTCTGGCTTTCTATATTAAGTAAAATCTTGCTTGAAGTGAAAGAAATACAATTTTCTTCAAACACCAAAACGTTACCTCCTCCATGCCCCAAGGCAAAGAGAATGACTAGGGATTGTGGGAAGGGAAGTGATACTTAACAGCTTTGCTGTGGCGCGCTTTGCCTCCTCCTGCTGGCCAGGAGAGATATTCCCACTAGTAATTGATGACGTTGTGGACTCACCATATCTTAGGAAAGAAATCCAGAGTGTCTGCCTGGACTTTTTACTGTCAATGTTTCTGCTGGCACCCTGGTGTTTACAAATGTAAAGTAAGAGTGCCCTTCTGTGTATATATATATATATATATATATATATATATATATATATATATATATATGTATATATCTGTCTGTCTGTCTATCTATCACAATTTTCATGCACAATAGAGCTCATATTTTTGTGCTCCACACATAATCTAGCCCTATGTTTTTTCCAGATAGGAAAATATATCAAAATCCATCAATTTTAATGTGAAGGGGCACTGTACTCAAAATTGTGCTTCATCTGAAAGTGAGTATTTCAAAATATATTACAGTGAAAAAAAATAATTCCCAGTATTTTTAAATACTCTGTGACCTGAAAAAAAACAGCAGCAACTTCCCTACTCGAAAATCATGGAATTCAAAGAGATTTATAACCGCCACTCGTCCTTTGAAATAAGTTGAGTTGTTCCTCTCTTGCAACCCATGATCAGTCCATCATAAAATACAATCGTCCAGATTCCGAATTTTGCATTATGAGCGGCTCTGTAATAATTTGCAAGTTATTGTCACCGCTCACCTCCCTATAGAGCTGCTATTACAGGTTTGCAAAAAAACGGCGTTAGCAGGCAATATGGCAGCGTTGAGCTCCATACCGCACACAAATACCAGCGCTGCTTTGAGCTGGTTTTACGTGCTCATGCACGATTTCCCCATAGACATCAATGGGGAGAGCCGGCTAAAAAAAGCTTAACACCTGCAATAAAGGAGCGTAAAGCTCTGTAACAAAGCCCCATTGATTCATATGGGGAAATAAAACTTATGTTTACACCTAACACCCTAATATAAACCCTGAGTCTAAACACCCCTAATCTGCTGCCCCTGACATCGCCGACACCTACATTACACTTATTAACCCCTAATCTGCCGCCCCCGACATCGCCGCCACCTACCTTACACTTATTAACCCCTAATCTGCTGTCCCCAATGTCGCCGCCACCTACCTACACTTATTAACCCCTAATCTGTGGCCCCCAATGTCGCAGCCACCTACCTACACTTATTAACCCCTAATCTGCTGCTCCCAATGTCGTTGCTACCTACATTACACTTATTAACCCCTAATCTGCCATCCCCAACGTCGCTGCCACTATACTAAAGTTATTAACCCCTAAACCTAACCCTAAATCTAACCCTAACCCTAACACCACTAACTTTAACATAACTAAAATAAATCTAAATAAAAATTGCAATTAATACCTAAATAATTCCTATTTAAAACTAAATACTTACCTATAAAATAAAACCTAACCTAGCTACAATATAACTAATAGTTATATTGTAGCTATCTTAGGTTTTATTTTTGTTTCACAGCTAAGTTTGTATTTATTTTAACTAGGTAGATTAGTTAGTAAATCGTTATTAACTATTTATTAACTACCTAGTTAAAATAAATACTAATTTACCTGTAAAATAAAACCTAACCTGTCTTACACCTAACATTACACTACAATTAAATAAATTACATTAATTAAATACAATTAACTAAATTACAAAATAATAAACACTAAATTGCACAAAATAAAAAAGAAATGATCAAATAATTAAACTAATTACACCTAATCTAATAGCCCTATCAAAATATAAAAGCCCCCAAAATAAAAAAAAACCCTAGCCTAAACTAAACTGCCAATAGCCCCAAAGAAATCAGCTCTTTTACTTGTAAAAAAAAATACAAACAACCCCCCAACAGTAAAACCCACCACCCACACAACCAAACCCCCCAAATAAAATCCTATCTAAATAAACCTAAGCTCCCCATTGCCCTGAAAAGGGCATTTGAATGGGTATTGCCCTTAAAAGGGCATTTAGCTCTTTTTCTTTGCCCAAACCCTAAGCTAAAAATAAAACCCATCCAATAAACCCTTAAAAAAACCTAACACTAACCCCCGAAGATCCACTTACAGTTTTTGAAGACTGGATATCCATACTCATCAAGTCGGGAGAAGTCTTCATCCAAGTGGCAAGAAGTCGTCCTCCAGGCGGGCAGAAGTCTTCATCTAGACGGCATCTTCTATCTTCATCCTTCAGACGCGGAGCGGCTCCATCTTCAAGACATCCGGCACGGAGCATCCTCTTCTGTTGACGGCTACTGAAGAATGAAGATTCCTTTAAGGGACGTCATCCAAGATGGCGTCCCTTGAATTTCGTTTGGCTGATAGAATTCTATCAGCCAATCGGAGTTAAAGGTGAAAACATCCTATTGGCTGATGCAATCAGCCAATAGGATTGAGCTTCAATCATCCTATTGGCTGATCCAATCAGCCAATAGGATTGAGCTTTAATTCAGATTGGCTGATAAAATTCTATCAGCCAATCGGAATTCAAAGGACGCCATATTGGATGACGTCCCTTAAAGGAACTTTCATTCTTCAGTAGCCTTAAACAGAAGAGGATGCTCCGCTCCAGATGTCTTGAGAATGAAGCCGCTCTGTGTCGAAAGGATGAAGATAGAAGATGCCGTCTGGATGAAGACTTCTGCCCGCCTGGAGGACCACTTCTTGCCGCTTGGATGAAGACTTCTCCCGGCTTGATGAGGATGGATGTCCGGTCTTCAAAAACTGTAAATGCCGCTTCCTTGAGGATGGATGTCGGATCTTTAGAACAGTAAGTCGATCTTCAGGGGTTTAGTGTTAGGTTTTTTTAAGGGTTTATTGGGTGGGTTTTATTTTTAGCTAAGGGTTTGGGCAAAGAAAAAGAGCTAAATGCCCTTTTAAGGGCAATGCCCATCTAAATGCCCTTTTCATGGCAATGGGGAGCTTAGTTTTTTTTAGATAGGATTTTATTTGGGGGGTTTGGTTGTGTGGGTGGTGGGTTTTACTGTTGGGGATTGTTTGTATTTTTTTTTACAGGTAAAAGAGCTGATTTCTTTGGGGCAATGCCCCGCAAAAGGCCCTTTTAAGGGCTATTGGCAGTTTAGTTTAGGCTAGGTTTTTTTTTTTTTTGGGGGGGGGGGCTTTTTTATTTTGATAGGACTATTAGATTAGGTGTAATTAGTTTAAATTTATTATAATTTCTTTTTTATTTTGTGTAATTTAGTGTTTATTTTTTTTGTAATTTAGTTAATTGTATTTAATTAATGTAATTTATTTATTTGCAGTGTAATGTTAATTTAATTTAGGTAATTGCATTTAATTTAATGGGGCAGTTTGAGCTGAAAAAAAACCTAACACCTGCAAAAAAGCAGCGTTCAGCTCCTAACGCAGCCCCATTGTTTCCTATGGGGAAACACTTCCTAAGTCTGCACCTAACACCCTAACATGTACCCCGAGTCTAAACACCCCTAACCTTACACTTATTAACCCCTAATCTGCTGCCCCCACTATCGCTGACCCCTACATATTTTTTAACCCCTAATCTGCCGCTCCGTACACCGCCGCCACCTACGTTATCCCTATGTACCCCTAATCTGCTGCCCCTAACACCGCCGACCCCTATATTATATTTATTAACCCCTAATCTGCCGCCCCCAACGTCGCCGCCACCTACCTACACTTATTAACCCCTAATCTGCCGACCGGACCTCACCGCTACTATAATAAAGTTATTAACCCCTAATCCGCCTCACTCCCACCTCAATAACCCTATAATAAATAGTATTAACCCCTAATCTGCCCTCCCTAACATCACTGACATCTAACTTCAAGTATTAACCCCTAATCTGCCGACCGGACCTCACCGCTACTCTATTAAATTTATTAACCCCTAAAGCTAAGTCTAACCCTAACACTAACACCCCCCTAAGTTAAATATAATTTTTATCTAACAAAATAAATTAACACTTATTAAATAAATTATTCCTATTTAAAGCTAAATACTTACCTGTAAAATAAACCCTAATATAGCTACAATATAAATTATTATTATATTGTAGCTATTTTAGGATTTATATTTATTTTACAGGCAACTTTGTATTTATTTTAACCAGGTACAATAGCTATTAAATAGTTAATAACTATTTAATAGCTACCTAGTTAAAATAATTACAAAATTACCTGTAAAATAAATCCTAACCTAACACTACACTATCAATAAATTAATTAAATAAAATACCTACAATTATCTACAATTAAACCTAACACCACACTATCAATAAATTAATTAAATAAAATACCTACAATTAAATACGATTAAATAAACTAACTAAAGTACAAAAAATAAAAAAAGAACTAAGTTACAAAAAATAAAAAAATAATTTACAAACATTAGAAAAATATTACAACAATTTTAAGCTAAATACACCTACTCTAAGCCCCCTAATAAAATAACAAAGCCCCCCAAAATAAAAAAATGCCCTACCCTATTCTAAAATACAAATAGAAAAGCTCTTTTACCTTACCAGCCCTTAAAAGGACCTTTTACGGTGCATGCCCCAAAGATTTCTGCTCTTTTGCCTGTAAAAAAACAACATACAATACCCCCCCCAACATTACAACCCACCACCCACATACCCCTAATCGAACCCAAACCCCACTTAAATAAACCTAACACTAAGCCCCTGAAGATCTCCCTACCTTATCTTCACCACGCCGGGTATCACCGATCCGTCCAGAGGAGTCTCCGAAGTTTTCATCCAAGCCCAAGCGGGGGCTGAAGAGATCCATCATCGGGCTGAAGAGGTCCATCATCGGGCTGAAGAGGTCCATCATCGGGCTGAAGAGATCCATCATCGGGCTGAAGAGGTCCATCATCGGGCTGAAGAGGTCCATCATCGGGCTGAAGAGATCCATCATCGGGCTGAAGAGATCCATCAACCGGCTGAAGAGGTAAATCATCGGGCTGAAGAGATCCATCATCCGGCTGAAGAGGTCCATCATCGGGCTATAGAGATCCATCATCCGGCTGAAGAGGTAAAAGAGCTTTTCTATTTGTATTTTAGAATAGGGTAGGGCATTTTTTTATTTTGGGGGGCTTTGTTATTTTATTAGGGGGCTTAGAGTAGGTGTAATTAGCTTAAAATTGTTGTAATATTTTTCTAATGTTTGTAAATTATTTTTTTATTTTTTGTAACTTAGTTCTTTTTTTATTTTTTGTACTTTAGTTAGCTTATTTAATTGTATTTAATTGTAGGTATTTTGTTTAATTAATTTATTGATAGTGTAGTGTTAGGTTTAATTGTAGATAATTGTAGGTATTTTATTTAATTAATTTATTGATAGTGTAGTGTTAGGTTTAATTGTAACTTAGGTTAGGATTTATTTTACAGGTAATTTTGTAATTATTTTAACTAGGTAGCTATTAAATAGTTATTAACTATTTAATAGCTATTGTACCTGGTTAAAATAAATACAAAGTTGCCTGTAAAATAAATATTAATCCTAAAATAGCTACAATATAATTATAATTTATATTGTAGCTATATTAGGGTTTATTTTACAGGTAAGTATTTAGCTTTAAATAGGAATCATTTATTTAATAAGAGTTAATTTATTTCGTTAGATAAAAATTATATTTAACTTAGGGGGGTGTTAGTGTTAGGGTTAGACTTAGCTTTAGTGGTTAATAAATTTAATAGAGTAGCGATGGGGTCCGGTCGGCAGATTAGGGGTTAATAATTGTAGGTAGGTGGCGGCGACGTTGGGGGCGGCAGATTAGGGGTTAATAAATATAATATAGGGGTCGGTGGTGTTAGGGGCAGAAGATTAGGGGTACATAGGGATAACGTAGGTTGCGGCGGTGTGCGGTCGGCAGATTAGGGGTTACATTTTTTTATTAGAGTGGTGGCGATGTGGGGGGACCTCGGTTTAGGGGTACATAGGTAGTTTATGGGTGTTAGTGTACTTTAGAGCACAGTAGTTAAGAGCTTTATGAACCGCCCAGAAAGCTCTTAACTCCTGTCTTTTTGCTGCGGCTGGAGTCTTGTCGTTAGATTTCTAACGCTCACTTCAGCCAAGAATCTAAATACCAGCGTTAGAAAGATCCCATTGAAAAGATAGGATACACAATTGACGTAAGGGGATCTGCGGTATGGAAAAGTCGTGGCTGCAAAGTGAGTGTTAGACCCTTTCCTGCCTGACTCTAAATACCAGCGGGCGGCCAAAACCAGCGTTAGGAGCCCCTAACACTGGTTTTGACGGCTAACGCAGAACTCTAAATCTAGCGGTAACATAGCTACAATGTAACTATTAGTTATATTGTAGCTAGCTTAGGGTTTATTTTACAGGTAAGTATTTAGCTTTAAATAGGAATTATTTAGTTAATGATAGCAATTTTTATTTAGATTTATTTTAATTATATGAAAGTTAGGGATGTTAGGGTTAGACTTAGGGTTAGGTTTAGGGGTTATTAACTTTAGTATTGTGGCGGCGGTGACATTGGGGCAGCAGATTAATATTTAACTAGTGTTTGCGATGCTAGAGTGCAGCGGTTTAGTGGATAATATGTTTATATAGTGGCGGCGATGTGCGGAGCGGCAGATTAGGGGTTAATAATTTTATTTTAGTGTTTGCGATGCGGGAGGGCCTCGGTTTAGGGGTTAATAGGTAGTTTATGGGTGTTAGTGTAATTTGTAACACTTTAGTTATGAGTTTTATGCTACAGATTTGTAATGTAAAACCCCTAACTACTGACTTTATATGGCGGTACAAATCTTGACGGTATAGGGTTTACCGCTCACTTTTTGGCCTCCCAGGCAAAACTCAGGTAATACCGGCACTATGCAAGTCCCATTGAAAAAGGACTTTTTGAAAGGTGTGGTAGTTACTTTGCGTTACGGCCAAAAAAGTGTGCGGTACAGCAATATCTGTAAAACTCGTAATAGCAGCAGTAGTGAAAAAACAACTTTATGAGGCTTTTTAACTCATAACGCAAAACTCGTAATCTAGCTGAAAGACATTTACAGAATCTGTTTTGCAAATTGGTTCCGTTTCTAATTAGAGAGAGAGAAATGAATGAATACTGTTGATTTTTGTCACATATGTGTATTCGTGATGGCACGATTGCACAAGTCTAGTGGTAATTACTGTTTTTCCGTGTTGCCAGAGGTTTGTGTTTGATGTGCAAGATATCATGCATTGGACCATTTAGCAAAACTATAGATGTTAATAAAGCCATTGGCTAGAAAAGATAAGATAAGTGAGCTTTAAAGAATTTCATAAAACATCTTAGATTAACAAGGCATCTCATTAGCCCGAGAAGCCTCCATTTATCTAACCCTATGGCTACTATTAGTCACAAGAAATCAGATTTTTCTAGTTCTGATTTGAAAAAAAATCCAAAAAAGCTCCTAATGTATTGTGATTTCACATCCACAATAATTTATAAAACATAGTTTTCATCTATATTTTACTAGAAAGAAACTTAATTTTAACTCATTGAACAATCAGCATATAAAACAAATACTCCTTAAAATAATATCTGTATGGTGAGTACTAGGAATTCAATAAAATAAATTAATAATATATTTAAATGATTGGTTATAATATTAAATAGAAAAAATGTTGTGCCAGCTTGGTTGCTTGAAATTTACCAGGTTTATAAAATATTTATATGTTTTATAATGATACTTAAAGCAAATGGTAAAACCCATTTGAATAAAAGATTATGAAGATGATCCAAATATATTTGCTTATAAAATATACTTAATTTATTACATTGTATAATTTAAGTGCACAGTTAAATGTATTTAAATCTTGTGTATGATTTTCAATAAATTAAAAACAATTGCTTAACATATAACACGTTCGGGAAGTTACATGAATTTATTGTTCTGTGTGTACTTATATAAATACTTCCTTTCTGATTCACATTTGTGTTGAAATATGTGGTGGAAAAACCAACACCCTCTTCTCAAAAAGTTAAATAAATATTAATCTTATTAGATTATAAAATCATGTAGGGGTGTGATTGTTACAAATAATTCTCATTTTATTAATCACTGAATGAATCACTGCTCATTTAAAGGATATGAAATCCCACATTTTTCTTTCATGATTTGAGTAGAGCATAACATGTTTTTCAGTGTACTTCTATGATCAAATTTGCTTCATTCTCTTCATATCCTTTGTTGCAGGAGCAGCAATGCACTACTGGGAGCTAGCTGAAGAAATCCAGTGAGCCAATGACAAGGGACATGCATGTAGTGCTACCAATCAGAAGCTAGTCTCCAGTAGTGACCTGCTACTCCTGAGAATTTCTAGCTACAGTTTTGAGTAGTTTAAAGGGACATATTAAAATCATTAAAAATCTCAATTCTGATTAGAAGAAAAATATTATTTAAAAGAAAAAAAAAAAAGCTAACCAAAGTTGAATTAAAGGGATAAGAAAGACAAAATTTAGCTTGCATGATTTAGATAGAGCATGTCCTTTTAAGACCTTTTTAAATTCACTTCTATTTTCAAATTTACAATATTTACATATGCTATACTAGTGGGAACTAGCTGGTGATTGGTGGCTATACATATTTTTCTTTTGCTATTGGCTAACTCTATGGGGGGTAGTTATCAACGTGTCAACTTTCCTGCCTTCGCCGGCCCAATACGCCCGCCTAAGCTCGCCTACCTTCGCTGCCGCGGACCTGAAAAAATTTGCCTAAATTATCAAAAAAGCTGTCAAAAAGCCGCGCACCAAGTACGGGGCGATGAGCAGCGGACTGTGAGAGTTATCAGTCATCCGATCTCGCTGCTCTTCGGCTTTTTTACAGCTTTCTTGCTAGCCTGTCAATAAGCACCCACACTAACTACACTGTTCTACCCCCTATACCGGCGCCCCCGGAGCCTCCCGCAACTAAATAAAGTTAGTAACCCCTAAACCGCCGCTCCTAGACCCCACCGCAACTCTTATAAATGTATTAACCCCTAAACCGCCGCTCCCGGACACCGCCGCAACCTACATTATACCTAGTAACCCCTATCCTGCCCCCCCTATACCGCCGCCCTCTATAATAAAGTTATTAACCGCTATCCTGCTGATACCGCACCTCGCCGCAACTAAATAAATAGTTTAACCCCTAAACCGCTGCTCCCGGACCCCGCCGCAACCTATATTAAACTTATTAACCCCTAATCTGCCCCCCTACACAGTCGCCACCTATAATACATTTATTAACCCCTATCCTGCCCCCCTACACCGCCACCACTGTAATAGATTTATTAACCCCTAAACCTAAGTCTAACACTAACCCTAACACCCCCCCAAGCTTAAATATTAATTAAATAAATCTAAATAATATTTCTATTATTAAATAAATTAATCCTATTTAAAACTAAATACTTACCTTTAAAATAAACCCTACTATAGCTACAATATAAATAATAATTATATTGTAGCTATCTTAGGATTTATTTTTATTTTACAGGTAACTTTCAATTTATTTTAACTAGGTACAATAGCTATTAAATAGTTATTAACTATTTAATAGCTACCTAGTTAAAATAAAGAGAAATTAACCTGTTAAATAAAAACTAACCTAAGTTACAATTACACCTAACACTACACTATACTTTAATAAATTATTTCTATTTAAAACTAAATACTTACCTGTAAAATAAACCCTAAGATAGCTACAATGTAATAATTAATTATATTGTAGCTATTTTAGGATTTATATTTATATTACAGGTAACTTTGTATTTATTTTAGCTAGTTAGAATAGTTATTAAATAGTTATTAACTATTTAATAACTACCTAGCTAAAAGAAATACAAAATTACCTGTAAAATAAATCCTAACCTAAGTTACAATTAAACCTAACACTACATTATCATTACATTAATTAAATAAATTAAATACAAATAACTACAATTAAATACAATTACATAAACTAACTAAAGTACAAAAAATAAAAAAGCTAAGTTACAAAAAATAAAAAAATAAGTTACAAACATTTAAAAAATATTAACAATTTTAAGCTAATTACACCTAATCTAAGCCCCCTAATAAAATAACAAAACCCCCCAAAATAAAAAAATTCCCTACCCTATTCTACATTAAAAAAGTTCAAAGCTCTTTTACCTTACCAGCCCTTAAAAGGGCCTTTTGTGGGACATGCCCCAAAGAAAACTGCTCTTTTGCCTGTAAAAGAAAAAAACAAAATAAAACCCACCACCCACATACCCCTAATCTAACCCAAACCCCCCTTAAATAAACCTAACACTACCCCCCTGAAGATCATCCTACCTTGAGTCGTCTTCACTCAGCCGAGCCACCGATGGAACCGAAGAGGAGATCTGGAGCGGCAGAAGTGATCCTCCAAGGGGCGCTGAAGAAGTCTTCCATCCGATGAAGTGATCCTCCAGGCGGAGCTGAAGAAGTCTTCCATCCGGGCAATGTCATCTTCAAAGCGGCGCTGAAGAAGTCTTCCATCCGGGCGATGTCATCTTCCAAGCGGGTCTTCAATCTTCTTTCTTCAGGATCCATCTTCATCCCGCCTCATCCCGCCGACGCGGAGCATCCTTCTTTCCCGACGGACTACCGACGAATGAAGGCTCCTTTAAGGGACGTCATCCAAGATGGCGTCCCTTCAATTCCGAGGATTCTATCAGCCAATCGGAATTAAGGTAGGAAAAATCTGATTGGCTGATTGAATCAGCCAATAAGATTGAGCTCACATTCTATTGGCTGTTCCGATCAGCCAATAGAATGCGAGCTCAATCTGATTGGATCAGCCAATCGGATTGAACTTCAATCTGATTGGCTGATTCAATCAGCCAATCAGATTTTTCCTACCTTAATTCCGATTGGGAATTTTTTAATTTTGGGGGGGGGCTTTGTTATTTTATTAGGGGCTTAGATTAGGTGTAATTAGCTTAAAATTGTTGTAATATTTTTTAAATTGTAACTTTTTTTATTTTTTGTAACTTAGCTTTTTTTATTTTTTGTACTTTAGTTAGTTTATGTAATTGTATTTAATTGTAGTTATTTGTAGGTAATTTATTTAATTAATTTAATTATAGTGTAGTGTTAGGTTTAATTGTAACTTAGTTTAGGATTTATTTTACAGGTAATTTTGTATTTATTTTATCTAGGTAGTTATTAAATAGTTAATAACTATTTAATAACTATTCTAACTAGCTAAAATAAATACAAAGTTCCCTGTAAAATAAATATAAATCCTAAAATAGCTACAATGTAATTATTAATTACATTGCAGCTATCTTAGGGTTTATTTTACAGGTATTTAGTTTTAAATAAAAATATTAAAGTACAGGTGGTCCTCGTTTTACAATGGTTCAATTTACACCGTTTCAGAATAACAACCTTTTTTTCCAGTCATGTGACTGCTATTGAAAAGCATTGAGAAGCCGTGCATTTATTAAAATAGCCAGTAGGTGGAGCTGTGCGCTTGTGTTGCAGCAAAGCCAAGCAAACTGAAATTAATCAGTTTAACCAGATCTGAGCTATCGAGCATATTTCAAAGGAACAAGATCTTCCTGTCTATAAATCAGTCCAGATTGGAATGCATAGAAAGAACTGTTTGCAGAAAAATGCAAGTGAAGTCTATATTGTGTGATTATTTTATTAGGTTTATAATGCTGTTTAGCAAATGTTTTTGTTCATTTAACTTAGTTTAATTATATATTCTGTGTTGTGTGATTATTTTATTAGGTTTATAATGCTGTTTAGCATTTAAAGTCTTCATTTCAAAGCTTTAAAAATAATGTTTAGGTGTTACTTATGACAATTTTGAGAGGGGCCTGGAACCTATCTCCCTTACTTCCCATTGACTTACATTAAAAAACAGGGTTTCAATTTACAACGGTTTCGATTTACAACCATTCCTTCTGGAACCTAACCCCGGCGTAAACTGAGGGCTACCTGTATAGTGTAGTGTTAGGTGTAATTGTAACTTAGGATAGGATTTATTTTACAGGTAAATTTCTCTTTATTTTAGCTAGGTAAGCTATTAAATAGTTAATAACTATTTAATAGCTATTGTACCTAGTTAAAATAAATTGAAAGTTACCTGTAAAATAAAAATAAATCCTAAGATAGCTACAATATAATTATTATTTATATTGTAGCTATATTAGGGTTTATTTTAAAGGTAAGTATTTAGTTTTAAATAGGATTAATTTAGTTAATAATAGAAATATTATTTAGATTTATTTAATTAATATTTAAGTTGGGGGGTGTTAGGGTTAGGGTTAGACTTAGGTTTAGGGGTTAATAATTTTATTACAGTGGCGGCGGTGTAGGGGGGGCAGGATAGGGGTTAATAAATGTATTATAGGTGTAGGGGGGCAGATTAGGGGTTAATAAGTTTAATATAGGTTGCGGCGGGGTCCGAGAGCGGCGGTTTAGGGGTTAAACTATTTATTTAGTTGCGGCGAGGTCTGGGATCGGCAGGATAGGGGTTAATAACTTTATTATAGAGGGCGGCGGTATAGGGGGGGCAGGATAGGGGTTACTAGGTACAATGTAGGTTGCGGCGGTGTCCGGGAGCGGCGGTTTTTATTGGTTAATACATTTATTATAGTTGCGGCGGGGTCAGGGAGCGGCGGTTTAGGGGTTAATATGTATAGAGTAGCTTGCGGTGGGCTCCGGGAGCGGCGGTTTAGGGGTTAACATGTTTATTATAGTGGTGGTGGGCTCCGGGAGCGGCGGTTTAGGGGGTAATATATTTATTTAGTTGCGGCGGTGTAGGGGGGGGCAGATTAGGGGTGTTTAGACTCGGGGTACATGTTAGGGTGTTAGGTGCAGACATCTTCCATAGGAATCAATGGGATGTCGGGCATCAGCAAACATGAACTTTCGCTATGGTCAGATGGTCAGACTCCCATTGATTCCTATGGGATCCGCCGCCTCCAGGGCGCCAGATTGAAAACCAGGTACTCTGGGCCGGAAAAGTGCAGAGCGTACCTGCTAGTTTTTTGATAACTAGCAAAAGTAGTCAGATTGTGCCGCACTTGTGTGCGGAACATCTGGAGTGACGTAAGAATCGATCTGTGTCGGACTGAGTCCGGCGGATCGAAGCTTACGCCACTAAATTCTACTTTTGCCGGTCTGTAGCCTTTGATAACTAAGGCGAATCAGCCTCGCCACAAATACACTGCGGAATTCCAGCGTATTTGAGGTTGACGGCTTGATAACTACCCCCCTGTATCTTCAGCTATCTCCCAGTAATACACTGTTGCTCCTTTAACAAAGGATCTCAAGATAATGAAGCCAATTTGATAATAGAAGTAAATTGGAAAGTTTTTTAAAATGGTATTTTCTATCTGAATCGTGAAAGAAAACAATTCTGTTTCATATCCCTTTAAAAAGAGAGGATAGTGTCTAATAGACTTTAAAGGTGAGATTATATTAAATCAGGGGTTTCAAACCTGTTTTCAGGTCTCCCTAACAGGACATATTTTCAGGTTTACCTTGAGAGCAGATTAATAACCATCGGCTAGATTACGAGTTTTGCGTTATGAGCTATGCGGTGCTAACGTGCAGTTTTTTCTCACCGCTCACTTACATGTAGTACTGGTATTACAGGTTTTTACAAACCCGTCAAAAGACAAAAAGTGATCGTAGAGCAAAATTTTGCTCCATATCTTACTCCAATACCAGCGCTTCTTATGTCAGCAGTGAGCTGGTTGTACGTGCTCGTGCACGATTTCCCCATAGGTATCAACGGGGAGAGCCGGCTGAGAAAAAGTCTAACACCTGCAATAAAGCAGCATAAAGCTCAGTAACGCAGCCCCATTGATTCCTATGGGGAAATAAAATTTATGTTTACACCTAACACCCTAACATAAACCCCGAGTCTAAACACCCCTAATCTTACACTTATTAACCCCTAATCTGCTGCCCCCGACATCGCCAACACCTACATTATATTTATTATCCATTAATCTGCCGCTCCGGTCATCGCCGACACCTACATTATACTTATGAACCCCTAATCTGCTGCCCCCAACATTGCCGACACCTACATTATATTTATTAACCCCTAATCTGCCTCCCCCAATGTCACCGCAACCTAACTACACTTATTAACCCCTAATCTGCCGCCCCCAACGTCGCTGCCACTATAATAAACATATTAACCCCTAAGCCGCCGCACTCCAGCCTCACAAACATTAGTTAAATATTATTAACCCCTAATCTGCCATCCCTAACATCGCCACCACCTACCTACATTTATTAACCCCTAATCTGACGCCCCCAACGTCGCCGCCACTATACTAAATGTATTAACCCCTAAACCTAAGTCTAACCGTAACCCTAACACCCTCTAACTTAAATATAAGTACAATAAATCTAAATAAAAATTAATATTATTACATAAATTATTCCTATTTAAAAGTAAATACTTACCGATAGAATAAACCCTAAGAGGGGAAATCAAGGCGTATTTACACGCCTGGAATAAAAAAAACAGAGCAAGCGAAATCCAAACTGCTAATAGGATAAGGAACGCTTACAGAAAATTTTGTAATGAGAGATCCAAAGAAAATTGGGAAATATATTGTGCAGCCAGAAAAGACTGTGATATTATGTTAAAACAAAAATCTTATCGGGAGGAGGCAAAACTTAATATTCAATTTAAAGGTTCATTTGGCTGTTCAGCTAAACATTTAGCTAGGTTAGTTAAGAATAGAAAGAGCCGGAATTTTATACCCGCAATCAAAACAAAAGTAAATAGACATGTAGATACGGAAAACATAAGTCAAGCTTTTCATGCATTTTATAAGAAAATTTATAACAAGGTTAATATCAAGATGGATAATCTAGAAAAATTCTGGACAAAGATAAAAGTGCCTATAATCCCGCCTGAATATCTTAAAATTTTAAATGCGCCGATATCAGGCGAAGAAATTCTCAAAGCAATAGAAAAAATGAAAAAGAATAAAGCGCCGGGCCCGGATTTTTTACCCGCAGAATATTATAAAATTTTAGCAGATGAAATTAAAATTGTGTTGGAAAAATTATATAATGACTATTTCTGCTCTAATAATCCTATGTCTAAATATTTTGCGGCGGCTAATATTTCTTTAATCTTGAAGAAAAATAAAGATGTGGAAAAACAGAATTTATGCTTACCTGATAAATTACTTTCTCCAACGGTGTGTCCGGTCCACGGCGTCATCCTTACTTGTGGGATATTCTCTTCCCCAACAGGAAATGGCAAAGAGTCCCAGCAAAGCTGGTCACATGATCCCTCCTAGGCTCCGCCCACCCCAGTCATTCGACCGACGGACAGGAGGAAATATATATAGGAGAAACCATATGATACCGTGGTGACTGTAGTTAGAGAAAATAATTCATCAGACCTGATTAAAAAACCAGGGCGGGCCGTGGACCGGACACACCGTTGGAGAAAGTAATTTATCAGGTAAGCATAAATTCTGTTTTCTCCAACATTGGTGTGTCCGGTCCACGGCGTCATCCTTACTTGTGGGAACCAATACCAAAGCTTTAGGACACGGATGAAGGGAGGGAGCAAATCAGGTCACCTAAATGGAAGGCACCACGGCTTGCAAAACCTTTCTCCCAAAAATAGCCTCCGAAGAAGCAAAAGTATCAAATTTGTAAAATTTGGCAAAAGTGTGCAGTGAAGACCAAGTCGCTGCCTTACATATCTGGTCAACAGAAGCCTCGTTCTTGAAGGCCCATGTGGAAGCCACAGCCCTAGTGGAGTGAGCTGTGATTCTTTCAGGAGGCTGCCGTCCGGCAGTCTCATAAGCCAATCGGATAATGCTTTTAAGCCAAAAGGAAAGAGAGGTAGAAGTCGCTTTTTGACCTCTCCTTTTACCAGAATAAACAACAAACAAGGAAGATGTTTGTCTGAAATCTTTAGTAGCCTCTAAATAGAATTTTAGAGCACGGACTACGTCCAAATTGTGTAACAAACGTTCCTTCTTTGAAACTGGATTCGGACACAAAGAAGGTACAACTATCTCCTGGTTAATATTTTTGTTGGAAACAACTTTCGGAAGAAAACCAGGCTTAGTACGCAAAACCACCTTATCTGCATGGAACACCAGATAGGGTGGAGAACACTGCAGAGCAGATAACTCTGAAACTCTTCTAGCAGAAGAAATTGCAACCAAAAACAAAACTTTCCAAGATAATAACTTAATATCTACGGAATGTAAGGGTTCAAACGGAACCCCTTGAAGAACTGAAAGAACTAGATTTAGACTCCAGGGAGGAGTCAAAGGTCTGTAAACAGGCTTGATCCTAACCAGAGCCTAAACAAATGCTTGAACATCTGGCACAGCTGCCAGTCTTTTGTGAAGTAAAACAGATAAAGCAGAGATCTGTCCCTTCAGAGAACTTGCAGATAATCCTTTCTCCAAACCTTCTTGTAGAAAGGATAGAATCTTAGGAATTTTTATCTTGTTCCATGGGAATCCTTTAGATTCACACCAACAGATATATTTTTTCCATATTTTATGGTAAATTTTTCTAGTTACAGGCTTTCTAGCCTGAATCAGAGTATCTATTACAGAATCTGAAAACCCACGCTTTGATAAAATCAAGCGTTCAATCTCCAAGCCGTCAGTTGGAGGGAAACCAGATTCGGATGTTCGAATGGACCCTGAACAAGAAGGTCCTGTCTCAAAGGTAGCTTCCATGGTGGAGCCGATGACATATTCACCAGGTCTGCATACCAAGTCCTGCGTGGCCACGCAGGAGCTATCAAGATCACCGAGGCCCTCTCCTGATTGATCCTGGCTACCAGCCTGGGGATGAGAGGAAACGGTGGGAATACATAAGCTAGGTTGAAGGTCCAAGGTGCTACTAGTGCATCTACTAGGGTCGCCTTGGGATCCCTGGATCTGGACCCGTAGCAAGGAACCTTGAAGTTCTGACGAGACGCCATCAGATCCATGTCTGGAATGCCCCATAATTGAGTTATTTGGGCAAAGATTTCCGGATGGAGTTCCCACTCCCCCGGATGGAATGTCTGATGACTCAGAAAATCTGTTTCCCAATTTTCCACTCCTGGGATGTGGATCGCAGACAAGTGGCAGGAGTGATCCTCCGCCCATTGAATTATCTTGGTCACTTCTTTCATCGCCAGGGAAGTCCTTGTTCCCCCCTGATGATTGATATATGCAATGGTCGTCATGTTGTCTGACTGAAACCTTATGAATTTGGCCTTTGCTAGTTGAGGCCAAGCTCTGAGAGCATTGAATATCGCTCTCAGTTCCAGAATGTTTATCGGGAGAAGAGACTCTTCCCGAGACCATAGACCCTGAGCTTTCAGGGATTCCCAGACCGCGCCCCAGCCCACTAGGCTGGCGTTGGTCGTGACAATGACCCACTCTGGTCTGCGGAAGCTCATTCCCTGTGACAGATTGTCCAGCCACCAACGGAGTGAATCTCTGGTCTTTTGATCTACTTGAATCGTCGGAGACAAGTCTGTATAATCCCCATTCCACTGTCTGAGCATGCACAGTTGTAATGGTCTTAGATGAATTCGTGCAAAAGGAACTATGTCCATTGTTGCAACCATCAATCCTATTACTTCCAAGCACTGCGCTATGGAAGGACGAGGAACAGAATGAAGTACTTGACAAGAGCTTAGAAGTTTTGATTTTCTGACCTCTGTCAGAAAAATCCTCATTTCTAAGGAATCTATTATTGTTCCCAAGAAGGGAACTCTTGTTGACGGGGACAGAGAACTTTTTTCTTTGTTCACCTTCCATCCGTGAGATCTGAGAAAGGCTAGGACGATGTCCGTATGAGCCTTTGCTTTTGACAGGGACGACGCTTGAATCAGGATGTCGTCCAAGTAAGGTACTACTGCAATGCCCCTTGGTCTTAGAACCGCTAGAAGGGACCCTAGTACCTTTGTGAAAATCCTTGGAGCAGTGGCTAATCCAAATGGAAGTGCCACAAACTGGTAATGCTTGTCCAGAAAAGCGAACCTTAGGAACTGATGATGTTCCTTGTGGATAGGAATATGTAGGTACGCATCCTTTAAATCCACGGTAGTCATAAATTGATTTTCCTGGATAGTAGGTAGGATCATTCGAATAGTTTCCATTTTGAACGATGGTACCCTGAGAAATTTGTTTAGGATCTTTAGATCCAAAATTGGTCTGAATGTTCCCTCTTTTTTGGGAACTATGAACAGATTGGAATAAAATCCCATTCCTTGTTCTCTTATTGGAACTGGATGTATCACTCCCATCTTTAACAGGTCTTCTACACAATGTAAGAATGCCTGTCTCTTTATTTGGTTTGAAGATAATTGAGACCTGTGGAACCTTCCCCTTGGGGGTAGTTCCTTGAATTCCAGGAGATAACCTTGAGAAACTATTTCTAGCGCCCAAGGATCCTGAACATCTCTTGCCCAAGCCTGAGCAAAGAGAGAAAGTCTGCCCCCCCACTAGATCCGGTCCCGGATCGGGGGCTATCCCTTCATGCTGTTTTGGTAGCAGTGGTAGGCTTCTTGGCCTGCTTACCCTTGTTCCAGCCTTGCATTGGTTTCCAGGCTGGTTTGGGTTGTGAAGTATTACCCTCTTGCTTAGAGGATACAGAATTAGAGACTGGTCCGTTTCTGCGAAAGGGACGAAAATTAGGCTTATTATTAGCCTTAAAAGACCTATCCTGTGGGAGGGCGTGGCCCTTTCCCCCAGTGATGTCTGAAATAATCTCTTTCAAATCAGGTCCAAATAATGTTTTACCTTTGAAAGGAATGTTAAGCAATTTTGTCTTGGAAGACACATCCGCTGACCAAGACTTAGGCCAAAGCACTCTGCGCGCCACGACAGCAAACCCTGAATTTTTCGCCGCTAATCTAGCTAATTGCAAAGCAGCATCTAAAACAAAAGAGTTAGCCAATTTAAGTGCTTGAACTCTGTCCATAACCTCCTCATACGAAGATTCTTTACTGAGCGATTTTTCTAGTTCCTCGAACCAGAAACACGCTGCCGTAGTGACAGGAACAATGCATGAAATTGGTTGTAGAAAGTAACCTTGCTGTAAAAATAAAATCTTTTTAAGCAAACCCTCTAATTTCTTATCCATAGGATCTTTGAAAGCACAACTATCTTCGATAGGAATAGTAGTGCGTTTGTTTAGAGTAGAAACCGCCCCCTCGACCTTGGGGACTATCTGCCATAAGTCCTTTCTGGGGTTGACTATAGGAAATAATTTCTTAAATATAGGGGGGGGGGAACAAAAGGTATGCCGGGCCTTTCCCACTCTTTATTTACTATGTCCGCCACCCGCTTGGGTATAGGAAAAGCGTTGGGGGGCACCGGAACCTCTAGGAACTTGTCCATCCTACATAATTTCTCTGGAATGACCAAATTGTCACAATCATCCAGAGTAGATAACACCTCCTTAAGCAGTGCGCGGAGATGTTCTAATTTAAATTTAAATGTCACAACATCAGGTTCAGCTTGATGAGAAATTTTTCCTGAATCTGAAATTTCTCCATCAGACAAAACCTCCCTCATGGCCCCTTGAGATTGGTGTGAGGGTATGTCAGAACAGTTATCATCAGCGTCCTCTTGCTCTTCAGTGTTTAAAACAGAGCAATCGCGCTTTCTCTGATAAGTAGGCATTTTGGATAAAAGATTTGCTATGGAGTTATCCATTACAGCCGTTAATTGTTGCATGGTAATAAGTATTGGCGCACTAGATGTACTAGGGGCCTCCTGTGTGGGCATAACTGGTGTAGACACAGTAGGGGATGATGTAGTATCATGTTTACTCCCCTCATTTGAGGAATCATCTTGGGCAATATCATTATCTGTTGCATTACTGTCCTTACTTTGTTTGGACACTATGGCACAATTATCACATAAATTTAAATGGGGAGACACATTGGCTTTCATACATATAGAACATAGCTTATCTGATGGTAAAGACATGTTAAACAGGCTTAAACTTGTCAACAAAGCACAAAAAACGTTTTAAAATAAAACCGTTACTGTCACTTTAAATTTCAAACTGAAAACACTTTATTACTGAATATGTGAAAAGGTATGAAGGAATTGTTCAAAATTCACCAAAATTTCACCACAGTGTCTTAAAGCATTAAACGTATTGCACACCAAATTTCAGAGCTTTAACCCTTAAATTAACGGAACCGGAGCCGTTTTTACATTTAACCCCTATACAGTCCCAGAATGAGGCTCTGTCTATAACTAGAAAGGCCCCCATCTGAAAAAGGTGTCCAACACAGTGCCTGCCGTTTTTCTAAACGTTCCCCAAGATTATAATACCAATAATTAGTTAGAATCTGCATAATATGCCTAGTAAAGCAATTGTTTTAGCCCAGAAAAATGTCTACCAGTTTTTAAGCCCTTTTTGAAGCCCTTTATTCTTTTATGTTTAACTAAGAAAATGGCTTACCGGTCCCCATGAGGGGAAATTACAGCCTTCCAGCATTACATGGTCTTGTTAGAAATATGGCTAGTCATACCTTAAGCAGAAAAGACTGCTGTTTCCCCCAACTGAAGTTACTTCATCTCAACAGTCCTGTGTGGAAACAGCAATCGATTTTAGATACTGTCTGCTAAAATCATCTTCCTCTTACAAACAGAAATCTTCATCCTTTTCTGTTTCAGAGTAAATAGTACATACCAGCACTATTTTAAAATAACAAACACTTGATAGAAGAATAAAACTACATTTAAACACCAAAAAACTCTTAACCATCTCCGTGGAGATGTTGCCTGTGCAACGGCAAAGAGAATGACTGGGGTGGGCGGAGCCTAGGAGGGATCATGTGACCAGCTTTGCTGGGACTCTTTGCCATTTCCTGTTGGGGAAGAGAATATCCCACAAGTAAGGATGACGCCGTGGACCGGACACACCAATGTTGGAGAAATCCAGCCTCTTATAGACCGATTTCGGTACTTAATAGCGATTACAAGATTTTAACTTCTATTATTGCGACTAGGCTAGCTAAAGGGCTAGAATATAATATACATCCCGATCAGATGGGATTTATGATTGCTAGGAATTCATCAAAAAATATTCGTAAGGTTACTTTACTACTAGATTATTTCTGGAACATGGAAAAGAGTAAATTAAGTAAGAGGTCTACCGATCTCGCGTTACTCACGCTTGACGCAGAAAAAGCGTTCGATTCGATCATCTGGTGTTATTTATTTCAGGCTATGGAAAAAACAAAATTTATGCTTACCTGATAAATTCCTTTCTCCTGTAGTGTGGTCAGTCCACGGGTCATCATTACTTCTGGGATATTAACTCCTCCCCAACAGGAAGTGCAAGAGGATTCACCCAGCAGAGCTGCTATATAGCTCCTCCCCTCTACGTCACCTCCAGTCATTCGACCAAGGACCAACGAGAAAAGAGAAGCCAAAGGGTGTAGTGGTGACTGGAGTATAATTCAAAATTTTTTTTACCTGCCATAAAAAACAGGGCGGGCCGTGGACTGACCACACTACAGGAGAAAGGAATTTATCAGGTAAGCATAAATTTTGTTTTCTCCTGTTAAGTGTGGTCAGTCCACGGGTCATCATTACTTCTGGGATACCAATACCAAAGCTAAAGTACACAGATGACGGGAGGGACAGGCAGGCTCTTTATACGGAAGGAACCACTGCCTGAAGAACCTTTCTCCCAAAAACAGCCTCCGAAGAAGCAAAAGTGTCAAATTTGTAAAATTTGGAAAAAGTATGAAGAGAAGACCAAGTTGCAGCCTTGCAAATCTGTTCAACAGAAGCCTCATTCTTAAAGGCCCAAGTGGAAGCCACAGCTCTAGTAGAATGTGCTGTAATTCTTTCAGGAGGCTGCTGTCCAGCAGTCTCATAGGCTAACCGAATTATGCTACGAAGCCAAAAAGAGAGAGAGGTAGCCGAAGCTTTTTGACCTCTCCTCTGACCAGAATAAACGACAAACAGGGAAGACGTTTGTCGAAAATCCTTAGTTGCCTGTAGATAAAATTTCAGGGCACGGACTACATCTAGATTGTGTAGCAGACGTTCCTTCTTCGAAGAAGGATTAGGACACAAAGAAGGAACCACAATCTCTTGATTGATATTCCTGTTAGTGACCACCTTAGGTAGGAACCCAGGTTTAGTACGCAGAACTACCTTGTCTGAATGAAAAATCAGATAAGGAGAATCACAATGTAAGGCGGATAACTCAGAGACTCTTCGAGCCGAGGAAATCGCCATTAAAAATAGAACTTTCCAAGATAACAGCTTGATATCAATGGAATGAAGGGGTTCAAACGGAACACCCTGTAAAACATTAAGAACTAAGTTCAAACTCCATGGTGGAGCAACAGTTTTAAACACAGGCTTGATCCTAGCTAAAGCCTGACAAAAAGCTTGAACGTCCGGAACTTCTGACAGACGTTTGTGTAAAAGAATGGACAGAGCTGAAATCTGTCCCTTCAAGGAACTAGCGGATAAACCCTTTTCTAAACCTTCTTGTAGAAAAGACAATATCCTCGGAATCCTAACCTTACTCCATGAGTAACTTTTGGATTCGCACCAATATAAGTATTTGCGCCATATCTTATGATAAATCTTTCTGGTAACAGGCTTCCTAGCCTGTATTAAGGTATCAATAACTGACTCAGAAAAACCACGTTTTGATAAAATCAAGCGTTCAATTTCCAAGCAGTCAGCTTCAGAGAAATTAGATTTTGATGTTTGAAGGGACCCTGGATCAGAAGGTCCTGTTTCAGAGGTAGAGACCAAGGTGGACAGGATGACATGTCCACTAGATCTGCATACCAAGTCCTGCGTGGCCATGCAGGCGCTATTAGAATCACTGATGCTCTCTCCTGTTTGATTCTGGCAATCAATCGAGGAAGCATCGGGAAGGGTGGAAACACATAAGCCATCCCGAAGGTCCAAGGTGCTGTCAAAGCATCTATCAGAACCGCTCCCGGATCCCTGGATCTGGACCCGTAACGAGGAAGCTTGGCATTCTGTCGAGACGCCATGAGATCTATCTCTGGTTTGCCCCAACGTCGAAGTATTTGGGCAAAGACCTCCGGATGAAGTTCCCACTCCCCCGGATGAAAAGTCTGACGACTTAAGAAATCCGCCTCCCAGTTCTCCACTCCCGGGATGTGGATTGCTGACAATTTGCAAGAGTGAGACTCTGCCCAGCGAATTATCTTTGATACTTCCATCATTGCTAGGGAGCTTCTTGTCCCTCCCTGATGGTTGATGTAAGCTACAGTCGTGATGTTGTCCGACTGAAACCTGATGAACCCCCGAGTTGTTAACTGGGGCCAAGCCAGAAGGGCATTGAGAACTGCTCTCAATTCCAGAATGTTTATTGGTAGGAGACTCTCCTCCTGATTCCATAGTCCCTGAGCCTTCAGAGAATTCCAGACAGCGCCCCAACCTAGTAGGCTGGCGTCTGTTGTTACAATTGTCCAGTCCGGCCTGCTGAATGGCATCCCTCTGGACAGATGTGGCAGAGAAAGCCACCATAGAAGAGAATTTCTGGTCTCTTGATCCAGATTCAGAGTAGGGGACAAGTCTGAGTAATTCCCATTCCACTGACTTAGCATGCACAATTGCAGCGGTCTGAGATGTTGGCGTGCAAAGGGTACTATGTCCATTGCCGCTACCATTAAGCTGATCACCTCCATGCATTGAGCTACTGACGGGTGTTGAATGGAATGAAGGACACGGCATGCATTTTGAAGCTTTGTTAACCTGTCTTCTGTCAGGTAAATCTTCATTTCTACAGAATCTATCAAAGTCCCCAAGAAGGGAACTCTTGTGAGTGGAAAGAGAGAACTCTTCTTTTCGTTCACCTTCCATCCATGCGACCTTAGAAATGCCAGTACTAACTCTGTATGAGACTTGGCAGTTTGAAAGCTTGAAGCTTGTATCAGAATGTCGTCTAGGTACGGAGCTACCGAAATTCCTCGCGGTCTTAGTACCGCCAGAAGAGCACCCAGAACCTTTGTGAAGATTCTTGGAGCCGTAGCCAATCCGAATGGAAGAGCTACAAACTGGTAATGCCTGTCTAGAAAGGCAAACCTTAGATACCGGTAATGATCTTTGTGAATCGGTATGTGAAGGTAAGCATCCTTTAAATCCACTGTGGTCATGTACTGACCCTTTTGGATCATGGGTAAAATTGTCCGAATAGTTTCCATTTTGAACGATGGAACTCTTAGGAATTTGTTTAGGATCTTTAAATCCAAGATTGGCCTGAAAGTTCCCTCTTTTTTGGGAACCACAAACAGATTTGAGTAAAACCCTTGTCCTTGTTCCGACCGCGGAACCGGATGGATCACTCCCATTAATAAAAGATCTTGTACGCAGCATAGAAACGCCTCTTTCTTTATTTGGTTTGTTGACAACCTTGACAGATGAAATCTCCCTCTTGGGGGAGAGGATTTGAAGTCCAGAAGGTATCCCTGAGATATTATCTCTAACGCCCAGGGATCCTGGACATCTCTTGCCCAAGCCTGGGCGAAGAGAGAAAGTCTGCCCCCCACTAGATCCGTTCCCGGATCGGGGGCCCTCGATTCATGCTGTCTTAGGGGCAGCAGCAGGTTTCCTGGCCTGCTTGCCCTTGTTCCAGGACTGGTTAGGTCTCCAGCCTTATCTGTAGCGAGCAACAGCTCCTTCCTGTTTTGGTGCAGAGGAAGTTGATGCTGCTCCTGCTTTGAAATTATGAAAGGAACGAAAATTAGACTGTCTAGCCTTAGGTTTGGCTCTGTCTTGAGGCAGGGCATGGCCTTTACCCCCTGTAATGTCAGCGATAATTTCTTTCAACCCGGGCCCGAATAAGGTCTGCCCTTTGAAAGGAATATTAAGCAATTTAGATTTAGAAGTAACATCAGCTGACCAGGATTTTAGCCACAGTGCTCTGCGCGCCTGAATGGCGAATCCGGAATTCTTAGCCGTAAGTTTAGTTAAATGTACTACGGCATCCGAAATAAATGAGTTAGCTAACTTAAGGGCTTTAAGCTTGTGTGTAATCTCATCTAATGGAGCTGATTCAAGTGTCTCTTCCAGAGACTCAAACCAAAATGCTGCTGCAGCCGTGACAGGCGCAATGCATGCAAGAGGTTGCAATATAAAACCTTGTTGAACAAACATTTTCTTAAGGTAACCCTCTAACTTTTTATCCATTGGATCTGAAAAGGCACAGCTATCCTCCACCGGGATAGTGGTACGCTTAGCTAAAGTAGAAACTGCTCCCTCCACCTTAGGGACCGTTTGCCATAAGTCCCGTGTGGTGGCATCTATTGGAAACATCTTTCTAAATATTGGAGGGGGTGAGAACGGCACACCGGGTCTATCCCACTCCTTAGTAACAATTTCAGTAAGTCTCTTAGGTATAGGAAAAACGTCAGTACTCGACGGTACCGCAAAATATTTATCCAACTTACACAATTTCTCTGGTATTGCAACTGTGTTACAATCATTCAGAGCCGCTAACACCTCCCCTAGTAATACACGGAGGTTTTCCAGCTTAAATTTAAAATTTGAAATATCTGAATCCAGTCTGTTTGGATCAGAACCGTCACCCGCAGAATGAAGCTCTCCGTCCTCATGTTCTGCAAATTGTGACGCAGTATCTGACATGGCCCTAATATTATCAGCGCACTCTGTTCTCACCCCAGAGTGATCACGCTTACCTCTTAGTTCTGGTAATTTAGCCAAAACTTCAGTCATAACAGTAGCCATATCCTGTAATGTGATTTGTAATGGCCGCCCAGATGTACTCGGCGCTACAATATCATGCACCTCCCGAGCGGGAGATGCAGGTACTGACACATGAGGCGAGTTAGGCGGCATAACTCTCCCCTCGTTGTTTGGTGAAATATGTTCAATTTGTACAGATTGACTTTTATTTAAAGTAGCATCAATGCAGTTAGTACATAAATTTCTATTGGGCTCCACTTTGGCTTTAGCACATATAGCACAGATATCTTCCTCTGAATCAGACATGTTTAACACACTAGCAAATAAACTAGCAACTTGGAAATACTTTTCAAGTAATTTACTATAATATGCAAAACGTACTGTGCCTATAAGAAGCACAGAAAAAGTTATGACAGTTGAAAATTGATAAACTGAAAAGTTATAGCATCAAATCTTTGTAAAAAACACACTTTTAGCAAAGGATTGCTCCCATTAGCAAAGGATAATTAACCCTGATAGCAGAAAAAAAATACAGAAATAAACGTTTTTTATCACAGTCAACTACAATCTCACAGCTCTGCTGTGAGTGATTACCTCCCTCAAAACAAGTTTTGAAGACCCCTGAGTTCTGTAGAGATGAACCGGATCATGCAGGGAAGACAATAAACTTCTGACTGAATTTTTTGATGCGTAGCAAAAGCGCCAAAAAAGGCCCCTCCCCCTCATACACAACAGTGAGAGAGATCAGTAAACTGTCATAAATTAAATAAAAACGACTGCCAAGTGGAAAAAATAGTGCCCAAAACATTTTTTCACCCAGTACCTCAGAAAATTAAACGATTTTACATGCCAGCAAAAAACGTTTAACATAAATAAATTAAGTGTTATTAAAAAGCCTGTTGCTAGTCCCTGCAAATTAGGCTAAAGTCTTATGCATACAGTATAATTCCAGTGAAGTGCCATTCCCCAGAATACTGAAGTGTAAAATATACATAAATGACAGCCTGATACCAGTTGCTGCTACTGCATTTAAGGCTGAGTTTACATTATATCGGTATGGCAGAATTTTCTCATCAATTCCATTGTCAGAAAATAATAAGCTGCTACATACCTCTTGCAGATTAATCTGCCCGCTGTCCCCTGATCTGAAGTTTACCTCTCCTCAGATGGCCGAGAAACAGCAATATGATCTTAACTACTCCGGCTAAAATCATAGAAAAAACTCAGGTAGATTCTTCTTCAAATTCTACCAGAGAAGGAATAACACACTCCGGTGCTATTATAAAATAACAAACTTTTGATTGAAGGTATAAAACTAAGTATAATCACCACAGTCCTCTCACACATCCTATCTATTCGTTGGGTGCAAGAGAATGACTGGAGGTGACGTAGAGGGGAGGAGCTATATAGCAGCTCTGCTGGGTGAATCCTCTTGCACTTCCTGTTGGGGAGGAGTTAATATCCCAGAAGTAATGATGACCCGTGGACTGACCACACTTAAAGGGACTTTAAACACTTGTATTTATGTTGTTTTGTTTTTTAATTCATAATGTTTCTTTTGTTTTTTTAAATGCAATTCGCTATTTATTTTTATTATATGTTTACTTTTTTTTTTTCATTTTTTAAATTTACTTCACTTTCTGTCCGCTCCGTGCAGACATGGCAGAAAGTTATGTAGACAAACCCGGAAGTCTCTGCTTTGCT